>NC_140967.1:834948-874948 GCF_056783735.1 Eptatretus burgeri | reverse complement strand
GAACTTCTGGACAGTGAGGACTTAACTTCGCGTAGGCCGATGCGTGGCCGGCCGCCGATGACGTCACATGCCGTGCTTGTTACGATGGGGATCGATCGATCGGTGCCTTAGTTACCGTGGCGTAGGAGTAGCAATGGTCAATGGCAGCGAATGTCATGGCAAGCAAAGACAGGGAGGTAAACTTGAGTTTAATTTGGATTTTAATTAACTCTGTGTGTGTAAGCACCACAGCAGTTGTTACTTCAATGTAAGCGATAATTTGTGGAATGCATGTGAACATTCCGTACGGGCACGCACTACTTCCGGATGGTGATGACTTTATGTATTCTCATAATTATTTATCGATTTGTTATGCGCATTTATAAACACAATGCCCCAATCCAGTCGTAGTTTATGAGAGTGAAGGAACGACCTGTGTGGTTGTTTGTGGCTCACGGTTTGAAAGTTTTTTTTTTTTTTTGGTTTGAACGTATGGCCACGCGAGAGCGAAGGAACGGCCTGTGTGGTTGTTTGTGGCTCACGGTTTGAAAGTTTTTTTTTTTTTGGTTTGAACGTATGGCCACGTGAGAGCGAAGGAACGGCCTGTGTGGTTGTTGCTTCTGGCTCACGGTTTGAAAGTTTTTTGTTTTTTTTTGCACGTATGGCCACGCACGTATTAGTCGGGTTAAATATCCATACCAGTGTGACGAATCGGCTCGTTCTGATATAACCGTGAAAATTAACGATTTTAAGAGTGCACATTATAAATGCACGTTTCCCAATCGGTCCGTAATTGGATTTTTTAAGTCAATTCACTCGCACTTAATGGCAAAGTCCCGTACCTCGAATGACCACGTACAGGTTTTTATGAACAAAATGTTTATTACCATAGAGAATGGGAGGGCGGAGGAGAGGGACGGACACACACACACACACACACACACACACACACACACACACACACACACACACACACACACACACACACACACACACACACACACACACACACACACACACACTTCCCTGTTCGGAATCATGATGAATATTATCTGTCTAATCTTATTCATTCACATGGGAGTACAGGGAAGACATGGCACAAGGTTAATGAAACAGATTGGAGAATGTAATCTGAGCCGTAGGTGATGATTTTTTTAAATTCTGAGACCCAGCTTCACCACATGAACAAGCATGAGTGAGTTGAGTGGACAGAGGAGGCAATATATATATATATATATATATATATATATATATATATATATATATATATATATATATATATATATATATATACATACACACATATACATACACACATATACATACACACATATACACACACACATATGTTGTGTCGCAGGTTGTGACCACAGTGCGGTCATTGTTGTTATCCGATAATACACATCACTGAATATAAATAGACATTAATAATGTTATTCTACAACAAATACAGCAATATAATCAGTAAACAATGCTACAAAATCCAAATACACATCGGCCCAATCTGATACACCACTGCACAGTGCAGTGCTGCTCCCACACAAGCGATCGACATCCACTTAGACCCTTCGAGGCATCTACCAGCAAAACAAATTACAAAAAAAAAATGAACATTAAGTTTTAATTCAACAAATCGTTTAAAATTATGAAGATTCAATGCCGATTCAGAAACAAGATGTCATCAGGTTTGACTGGCCGACTGCCCTGTTTCCTCACGTATAAAAATCTAAATATAATGGAGCAAGTGTATGTGATTATGTACGTACGTACGTATGTATGTATATCCACTCCTCACCCATTGGTTGGACAGCTGACCTGACGTCACCCATGATTGTTACCTGAAATACTTAACCTGAAGTACCCAGAGGACGTAAAATATCTCCCCCCCACCCTCACCCCCCAATGACCCAAACGACCCCGAGGATCCAAAAGACCCAGAATATCCTGAAGAACCGAAGTAGCTAAAAGATCCTTAAAGAACCTGAAGACCATAAAAGACCCCAAAGACCCTTAAATACCCAAAAGACTGCGAATAGCCAAAAATGCCCCAAAAGACAGTTAAACTGACGTACCCAGAAGACTCAAAAGACCGAAAAGTCCCAAAATACCGGAAGACCCAAAAGACCGAAAAAACCTGAAGACCCAAAAGACCCAGGGGGTCCAAAAGAGTGAGAGAACCCAAAGTCACTGTCTGGCACCATGGAAATTCTGCATAATGTAAAATGTGACTTCAGGTCCCTGCTCGCCACCCCCACCACCACACCCAAACTCTGTGCTACCCTCCACCCTCCCCCTTTCTTCAAATCCTCAACCCTCCTCCCAACCCAACATCCTCAACTTCCGCCGCCCCCCACCCCAACCTTCCCTCAAACACCTCAATCCCAACTCTGTGCCTACCTCCCCAAGCCAACTCTGTCATCCCCTCCCCCTTTCTTATTCAAGTCCTCACCTGCCCCAAACCCCAAGTACTCAACCCCCCTTACAACCTCCAACCTTAAGTCCTCACCCCCCCCTCCCTCTTCCAATTCTTCGTCCTCCCCTCCCCATTTCTTTCTGTTCTCAACAGCATCACACAAAGATACACAGGGAACTTTGGCACACGAGGAGGCCATTCGGCCTATCATGCCTGCATTGTTCATGTCCCCTTTTGTTAAGAACAATGTCAAAAGTAAATAAAGACAGAACATTAAATTCACAATTACTTCCACCTTTATTCCCTTATCCATACTACAATTCAAGGACCGGTGTTTGTTTGTTTGTAGCACTACTCCTCCTACAGTTGTGGGCCGATTACATCCAGACTTGCCACATCCATCCATCCATCCATCCATCCATCCATCCCTTGGGACCATACTCTGTGCAGAGCGTTGGTGATGCCTAAGCAGTCTTCTTGGCTATTGGGCACAATCCTGGATGGGACGCCACTCTGACACAGGATACCAGCATGCTGGCATTCATTTTGCCCACCTCGGAAGGATGACAGGCAGAGTCAACCCCACCTGGTATTAATTCAACAGCCAAGTGGGATTTGAACTCAGGATGCAAAGATCCCAAGCCCATCACCTTAACCATTAAGCCAACACCAGGCAACATACAATCAGCATGACCCCAATTCGTGTAAAGGGGTTATTTTTTTATCTTTGCCGGTGGTCTTGGGGAGGGGGAGGGGACACAAATTCTCTATGTAAATGTGTATCATGTGACGCTGCCTCCAAGTGGGGGAGGGTATTTCAAGTCTCCACCATTTACAGGACAGTATTCCAATCCCCATGTTTTTCAGTGCAGTGAGGTGTTTTGAATTATCAGCAGTCCGTATACTCTTGCTTCATGCACATAACCTCATGGGTTTTTTATTTATTTGTGCCTACACAGAGTTGTCAGTTGCCTATACACCGCCCACAAAAAGGTATGCGTCAGAAGAACATGTTGCATGCCTGGAACAAGATCGCCCGTAGAGCGGGTACTCAGTTCGTTATAACAATGAACATTCAAGTTTACACTTCAAATTATCAAACAAATTTTGTAAATTTGAAGAAGACAGGTGCAAAGCAAGAAGAAAAAATAAAATAAAATAAAAGCAATGTTGTTGAGGTTTCAGTGGCACACTCTCCTTTCAAACCGGCAACAGGCATTGATTGATATTTACTGTGGACACAAGTCAGCGAATCAAGAATGACGGCAATGGCTTAGGGCAAGCGCCTTCAGTCTTTACAAGTCACCTGGTCTCGTCACATACCTGAGTGAAATGAGAACATCCAGTCCTGTGACACAATCAACGTGAAAATGTTCCGACAATAATTTTTTATTGATCTTTTGAAACAGGATGCAACAATGTGTGACTGAGCAGGGTCCGACCATATTATTGGAATGGTTATTGACGAGAACCATGATGGAAGAAGAACACACTCTCCAACGAGTAGTTCATTCATAGGTTTGAATCAAAAGAATCCTCAGAGCAGATGAGGATTTCCTAGTTTTAGTCCAGGATTGCATTTTAACCCAGTTTGTAGAGAAGCCCATGAGGGGAGTGTAGTGTTCGACCTCCTTTTAAGTAATGATCCCAACATGGTGGAGGAGGTGGAGGTCGGGGAGCATTTAGGAGCAAGTAACCATAATATTGTGTGTGCAAATATTCTGTTAAAGGTTCGAGTTCAGGATGGCAAACTTTGAGGGTATGAGGAGAGGATTGGGTGATGTAGATTGGTTGACTCCAACAACAGGACAATCAGCATCAGAGAAATGGGAAACCTTTAAGGACCAAATGTGTTGAGTGCAGAGTGTGGACATTCCAATGAGGTGTAAAACTGGAACCAGAAAGAGGTCAGGGTGATTGAGCAGTGAGATCAGGAACACTATTTAGCAGAAGCAGAAGGTATTTATTAGGTATAAAATAACAGGACTGGAGTTAGATTTATATCACCATCGGAGTAAACAGAGACAAGTTAATAAAATAACTCGGCAAGCCAAAAGAGAGTATGAGCAGGACACGGCTAAGAATATTAAAGACAGTATATCTAGACTTTAAGAAGGCATTTGATAAGGTACCACATCGGAGGTTGTTAGCCAGAGTGAGGGCTTGTGGAGTGGCTGGTCAGGTTGATAATTGGACTGTAAACTGGTTAAGTGATGGGAAGCAAAGAGTGGCTGTGAATGGGAGGATGTCTTGCTGGGAGGATGCAAGTAGCGGGGTATCTCAGGGACCAGTACTCGGACCATTGCGATTCAATATTTACATCAATGATTTGGATAATGGGGTGAAGAGTAAGCTTTCCAATTTTGTAGATGACACAAAGCTTGGAGGTGAGGTGGATAGCAGAGGGCGTGGTGAACAGATACAGGAAAGTATTGATACTTGCATAGATTGGGCAAAAGATTGGCAGATGTAATTTAACCTGAACAAGAGTAAGGTGTTGGGGATGGAAAAGAACAATAAAAATAGAGATTACAGGATGTAAGGGGTAATTTTGGAGCGTGTCACACAGGAGAAGGATATGGGGGTGGTAATAGATGTGGGAGGTAAGCAGGCAGCACAGTGCCAGGCAGCTGTAGGGAGAGCATACAGGGTTTTAGGTTGCATTTGGAGGGGATCATTTATAAATCAAAAGAGGAGGTGTTAACATTGTACAGGAATTTAGTGAGGGCCACAACTAGAATAGTGTGTGCAGTTTTGGTCACCACAGTTCCAGAAGGACATAGACGCCATGGAAAGGGTTCAACGCAGGGCTACTAGATTGATTCCGGGCCGAGCCAGACTCAGTTATGAGGAGCGGCTGAAGGAGACAGTTCTTTATACACGAGAAAGGAAGCGGTTATGAGGAGATATGATAGAGATGTCTGGGTGTGCTCTGGCTTTCAAAAGGAATTAGCCACTGTGGCTAATCCAGGTTTAGAATGATTAGCCACAGGAGAAAGGAAATAGCCACATATTTTATTCAAAAGTTTTTTTTTTAGCAATATGAAATGATAAGTTAATTTTAAGGCGGATGTGTGAGTTTGATGGGTGAGGTTGGTTGGATGAGTGACTTGGATTGTTCAGATTGGTTGGATGAGTGAGTTTGATGTGTGACATTGGTTGGATGAGTGAGTTTGATGTGTGAGATTGGTTGGACGAGTGAGTTTGATGTGTGAGATTGGTTGGACGAGTGAGTTTGATGTGTGAGATTGGTTGGATGAGTGAGTTTGATGTGTGACATTGGTTGGATGAGTGAGTTTGATGTGTGAGATTGGTTGGATGAGTGAGTTTGATGTGTGAGATTGGTTGGATGAGTGAGTTTGATGTGTGAGATTAGTTGAAAGAACGACCATCAGGGGAGGTGGTGATTGTGAGGGATGGTGAGTGAGTGTGTGTGTGTGTGTGTGTGTGTGTGTGTGTGTGTGTGTGTGTGTGTGTGTGTGTGTGTGTGTGTGTGTGTGTGTGTGTGTGTGTGTGTGTGTGTGTGTGTGTGTGTGTGTGTGTGTGTGTGTGTGTGTGTGTGTGTGTGGTCGTTGTGCCTTTAGTAGGTGGTAGTGGGGGATGGGGGTGGTTGTGGACCAGGATTGGACCAACCTCATGCCAGTCAAACTCACTCATCCAACCAATCTCACCCAACAACTTCACTCATCCAACCAATCTCACACATCAAACTCACTCATCCAACCAATGTCACACATCAAACTCACTCATCCAACCAATCTCACACATCAAACTCACTCGTCCAACCAATCTCACACATCAAACTCACTCGTCCAACCAATGCCACACATCAAACTCACACTTCCAACTAATGTCACACATCAAACTCACTCATTCAACCAATCTCACACATCAAACTCACTCGTCCAACCAATGTCACACATCAAACTCACACTTCCAACCAATGTCACACATCAAACTCACTCATACAACCAATCTCACCCATCAACTTCACTCATCCAAACAAACTCGTCCTACTACAGGTACTACTACTGATTGTGTCAAAACTCACCTGGCAACCACTGACCCAACGAAGCATGTAGCGCCGAGTAGCGCCGAATCATTCCGGGGGGGGAATTTATTTTTTTTTCAAAAAAATTAAAATAAAATTTTGAGACGAGAATCATGGGAATCATGCGTAATTTCGGTCCATTTTTTTTTCTAGAAACTAGTTTAAAACTACTAAAGTTAGTATATATAAGCCTGTACGAAATCACGCGTGATTCCCGTAATCAAAACATACAAAATGGCGGCCGTCTCGGCCGTCTCAACGAAGGTTGAATTCTGTGCTAAAATCACCCAAGTTTCGTCTAAAACTGGTAAAAAAAAACCCCACTAAAACATGGATTAGCCACAGTGGCTAATGGGTGGTTTAAAATATTAGCCACAGGTAATGGGGATTCGCCCTGTGGCGACGTGGTGAGCGGCAGCGCACACCCAGGATGTTTAAGATAATGAAAGGTGGAGATAAAATAAGTGAAGATTAATTATTCAACAGAGTAGACAGTGATAGGACCAGTGGCCATCGCTTGAGAGAAAGAGGAGAGTTAAGACGGTAGTAAGGCAGGGGTCTGTCACTTAGAGAGTAGTTAAGGCATGGAATGGCCTCCCTGGAAAGGTCGTGGCAGCAGAAAAAGTAGATAAGTTTAAATTAGAATTAGATAGATACCTGGAAGTAATGGAGATAGAGGGGTATGGGGATGTTGATATGACTTTTAGGTAGTTTGAGCATTGATGGGTGATTGTGTGCGGAGTGCTGTTGGTGGGGGTCTTCCCAAAGGGGGGTTGTTTTTTTAACCGAGCCCATGCCCCCTCCCCTGAGGAGAAGAAAAAAAATATACATGTGCAAAAAAACAAAGAAACCACAAAAACTTAAAATAAATAAATTTTAAAAGCCCACAAAAACACGATTTTAAAAAATAATAATATTAAATTTTGCATTTTCTTCTTTGCATCTTGTGTTGATAAATTAGTGTGGCGTTTACGTCGAGCAGGCATGATGGGCTGAATGGCCTCCACCTGTGTCTGATTTCCTTGTATAATCACCATGGGAATAAACATGAGATCTCAGAAGAGGAAAGAACACAACATTATATTATGTGAGGGATATTTCAGTCACTCCTGGGAGATCGATCAGCTCTCTCCGTGCCGCAGGCCTGTTTGAGCAGAACTGACCAGGATTAATAATCAACAACAACATGACATCTCACAAACTGACACGCGATGTGCATGGAGATGCAGTATCTTGGAGCACATCATCCTTGAAAGGAAATAAAATTCTGACTGGCTGTCCTATTTGGCAACATTTGCTGGAAGACAGGGATCCCGCAGTTTCTTCAAAAGAAGAGACCATAAGCGATGGTACTGATGGTCCTCTCGAAATGAATGAACGAACGAACTAACCAGCCCAGGTATATTTGCTTATAAATAACAATTGAGGCATGGGTGACTCCTCCACGAGGTTTGTATCTTTTCCACATTAAGCTAAAGTATTTTCCGGTGTATAAACCACACTTTTTTTTTTTTCGGCAAAAAAGAGGTAAAAGTTGGGGGTGCAGTTAATACACAGGTATACAAAAATAAATAAATAAATCGATCTTTAAACCGATCAATGCTGAATTTCAATTACATCCCAAATGAAAACTTTTGTCGCAGTCGGAACTGCTGTTAAGCTTAATTCCAACATTTAAATGTTGAAAATCTGTTCAGGTTGAGAGTTTGCAGAGTTTTATTAAGTGTGCAGAAATTAAATAAATCATGCTCGGAAACACACACAAACACCGAGAGCTAAGGGGTGTGGCTTGTGTATATATATATATATATATATATATATATATATATATATATATATATATATATATATATATATATATATATATATATATATATATATATATATATATATATATATATATATAGAACCTCATGGCTCCGAAAACGCCATCAATCACAAAAGAAGAACACCTGGTCTCACATCAAAAGAAGAATGATTCACAACAGCTCGAGTCTAATAATGGAGCACCCACCTCAAATAAGTTTGTGTGCAAGCTTCCCTCGTATGTCCTGCTCAAGAGGAAGACACTGCTCAAAGACAAGTTTCCAGCCGGCGTCATTGTTCGTGTGCAGCAGAACGGATGGAGAGACGAGGGACTGGTCGTGATGACTGTTTTTACATGCATCATTTTCAACATGAACATCCGAAGCAGGCAGAATTAATCCTCCGAGCTTGTTCCATACATGCTGACGCTATGGTAACAAATGCTGGATAGTGGGGCGTGGTTTAAAACTAGGAACAACCAATCAACCCCGAATACTTTTCTCTACGAGGGCAGGAAATGGATTTAAAATGAAGGAGAAGAATCTCACGAGAGTGAGGTGCCATGTGGGACGGTGAAGCTTTAAGAAGTACCCGTGCTGCTCGGTTCTTTTGGCTTTCTTTGGTTCTCTTCGTTTTCCCTCGTTTCTATTAGCGGTTCCAAACTTGCTTCCCGCAGATTACTCACGTCGACCAGACAAACTTTCTTACGTCGCAGGAATTTGTATTCGACCCAGGTTTTGAGGAACATTTACCTACATCTCAGTTGAACCACTACAGATGAACTTTCCTATTTCCCAGACTTGGTATTTTCATCAGTTGAAAAAAAAAAAAAAATCAACATTGTGACGCGTTTCCCACCGGGATTTTCAACCCGCATTCTGAGAAGCATTGGCCACATGTATCTTGGTTGAACTTTCACCATTAGTCCTATCGCTACGTTGGCTGAGTATTATGGAGACTGGGAGACTGTCGGCTTTCAGCAGGAGGATGAGAAAGGTCGACTTTCTGATGATCTGTGGCTGGATCATCAAGGTGTGGGAAGAGATGCCGTCGGACATCATCAAGCAAGCATTTCTGAAATGCTGCAGCTCCAACAACATGGATGGCACAGAGGACGATATCACTTTGGAGAAGGAGACTGCAAACGATGGTGACAGCGATGGGGACTTGCTCCACCATGATTCGGACAAGGAGTTATGCGCCATCTTAGACGAGGATTTCCTCGGGTTTTGCTGAAAAGCTTCATCAAACCCAAACGGCCCCTTTCAGGGCCACAAATCCACAATAAATATGTATGACACCGGTATGAATCCCTTTTCTTACTTTTTCTCAAAACAAAAAAAAAATCCTCTTAAAATACATTTAAAAATAAGAAAGAAAAATAAAAAACTTCTTGGCATCCTCTCCTCTCTCTTCAATTTCTTGAAAATGAGAATAAGACTGTTAGACGAAATTAAGCGGACATGGGAGTAGGCATGTCATACCTTTGTCACTTTGTACAAACGTACAAACGTATTTAGATATAGATCAGAAAATAAAATGATCAATACATTCATTTCTTTTGAGGGTGAAAAACATGGGTGCGGTTAATACACCAGAAAATATGGTAACTCGTGAAAAAAAAATCTTTCTATCATTACTCCAAGGCTGCAGTTGCGAGTGGGGAAGAAGCCATTATGGAAGAAGATAACATACTTTGTATGGTGTGGAAAGGCAGAAGCCAAACTAACAGACTATCAGGGGACTGCACAATGCACGTGCTGAGTCGTTACACCATTTGAAATGAAAGACAATCGCTAGATTTAACTTTTATTTGTATTCGGTAATGTTGTGATCGACAGCTTCAACCCTCATCGATACAATCAAATGTGTATTTTGCAGTCATCGTGACAATGTGGACAATACCTGATTGCTCTTCAAAAGCTCCTCCACATGCCGGGCGTACTCTCGTGCCTCTCTCTGGCAAGACTGTTCCAGTTTCTCTACCTTGCGCTGGATGCGGTCATCGAGCAGTTTTAGTTCCTGGATGTGACATGTGAACTCTTCCAAGAGCCTGCAAAAAACAAGCGATACCTGAACGAGTCACGCCTTCAGTCTGGTTGGATTTTGACTCAAAACTCGAGGCTTGGGATTCCACCCAAATTACCAAAAGGACATTTTGGGATGATCCATGCAGATTATAAATTCAAATACATTTTCAATTGCATTCCAAAGCTGACATTACCAAATGATGTGAAGACCATTTGTATTTGTAGAGCATATCTTAAAAAGTGGAAGGCCAAATATCCATCTGCAGGTAAACAAAAATTTTTCATGAGCTTTTCCCAAAACAGAGAGGATATTGGAATTGGTCTGTGCATTAATCACATACTCACACTATACACAACTTTAATATACCACCCCCAGGCAATGTACTATGACGGACTTCACCTCTGGATAACTCCGAAGAGGCAGACGTATCGTTAAAGACAACGAACGCCGTCTGAGCCACTCGTCTGTAGACGGCTCCTCACGCCCAGCGTCACATTATGAGTTGGAATGTGAGATGATCATTACAGATGGCGTAACATGGCGGCAGCGACGTAACGGATGCCAATTGGAAGAGCAAAACAACTCTGACAGGACAAGCCAGGACATTAATTCTTACCAAGCAAGGCTTTACTTACCAATACACACATTTACAGGTGCGGCAATTCACAGTCGTATATGTAAAAAGCAGGACAAAGCTTTCATCCACAACCTCATGGAGTACTGCTCTACCCTCTGGGCTGGTACTCCTGCCTCTCACCTTTCTCGGCTTCACACGCTGTGGAAACCAAGGCATTTAAGATCATTGGTACGTATCTCCCGCGATGAGGCTGAGTCTTTGGATCTCTCACTCTCAGCACAGGCAGGTCGGTGCTCTTTCTGTCTTCTCGTCTCCTCTCTGATCTCGCTCACCCCCTCCCCCATTCTGTCTTCAATCTGTGCCTCCCATATTTCCACAGGGAGCTCAAGGTCTGCCAGCAACCCCCTTCTGGTAAACTACCAAAATCACGAATCGCTGCTCACCTTCATTCTTTCATTCCTCTTTTTTTTCCCGCCTTTGGAACAAACTCCCACACTCTCTTCAATCCCATTCATCCCTCAAGGTCTTCAAAACAGCTGTTCATCACCATCTCTTATCTTCCCCCATCCAAAACCATGATGTTTTCCACCCCTGTTAATTCACTCCAAACCCACCTCCTTCAAATTCCCTGCTTTCCTTCCTGAAAGTCCCTGTAATATCCATCTTGTATTCCCCATGTACCCCACCCCATCCCTCTCCCTTCCACAGACCTCCTAATGTCTCTGTTCCCCAATGTTTTGTGCTTCCCTCTTCCACCCCTTTTGTCTCCTGATCCCTTTGTTTATACCTTGTGTGTTAGCTCCAAAACGAGCCTCAACATTGTATATTAAAATATATGTGTATATATTTTTAAAAGACCACGCATCCATTCCCCTTATTCCTGAAGCGAACATTCGTGCCATCGGGTCCTTGTACTGTCACTAAAAACTCAACATCAACTTTGGCGCCAAACATGCATCTGATGCTGAATGAAGAGATGGGCAAGGGGGCAATTTGTAGATAAAGAAATAAGTAAAGAAAGAAGAAAATGGGGATGTGTCAAGCCCCTGCACACCTTGCACTAGCCGAGTTGAAGTAATGCTGCCAAACGGTTCTGGTGCAAGATGTTCCTTTAGTCTGGACCCCACCAAGCAACACTCTGGTTCCTACCTCCATGCCACGAATGTGATGTGCCTCTCCGCGCACCTGTTAATGTAATGTTCGCAGCACGGACTCGGTGCGGGTTTTGACGGGGACGCAAATGTTTGTTAAGTGACAGAACATGGATCCGATGGCACGAATGTTCAGCTTAATTCCAATCATCAGCAGAGTCATGGAATCCATCATTGCAGCTGATATGAAATCATTCCTTTTCTCCAACAACCTCATTTCAGATCATCAATGTGGTTTCAGATGAGGTCACTCCACATTGAACATGCTGCTTCGAGTCACACCGAACAATGGATGGAGGCCCTCAATATCAAACATGAGATTAGGGCAGTCTCTCAAGACATATCCCATGCTTTCGATGCAGTCTGGCATCCTGCCTTACTCTCCAAACTATTTGATGATGGCATCCAAGGTCAACTCCACATATGACTTACTGACTTCCTCGACTCTCGTAGCTAACGCGTGACACTCAACTGAATCCTTTCATCTCCTCTCTCTGTCAAGGTTGGAATGCCTCAAAGCACTCTTATTCCTGATCTTATTATTCCTGGGTCCAGTCTTATTCCTGATCTTCATCAATGATCTCTCTGACACTCTGGAAAATCCTCTTTATCTCTTTACTGATGACAACCCTCTGCCAGGACACCACACATCCTTCACATCAGATACTTGATTAACAATATGCGATGAAACAACTAGGTTTAAACTAAGAATATTTCTCTTTTACCCCATGAGCCAAAACCACAACAATCTAGAATATTGTGTGCGTGTGCGTGTGCGTGTCCTCCATTACTCCAAAACCATGAAACCAAGCATAGGTTGAAACCTACGAGAACTTCAAGGGATGCATGAATTAAAATTGGGCGTTTGGGTTCATTTAAACACCCCTTTTGATGAAAATTAACAGCCTTATTTGAGTGTCCTATATCACGGCGTCATCCACGATCACCTCGCTCTCGCTCGCAGGGGTCTTAATCCGCCATTTTATTTTGCCTGCTCAAAAATGCCTCGACTTGGAACAGGCCGCAACGGTTTCTCAACGATAAAGCGTTCAATTTATTTTTCTTTTGCTTTCTTCACTCACAAGTAGGGGAATTTTGTTGGTTCTGGGACTGTCCCATTCCCCCCCATTGACTTTTATGTTAACTCAGGGAAAAACTATTTGACCCTGTCAATAAAAAGGAGTACATTTTTTCCCCACAAACAGATCTCCAGCACCAACTCCTCCTTCTCCCCCCCTCCCCCTCCACCTCTTCCACTCATCCTGCACCAGCTTCTCCACATTAAACTGTTTCTGGGACCAAGCTCTTCCGTGAGCCTCGACTATGCATCCAAAAAAAAAATATTTTTAAAACCCCCCCTCCCCCACACTATATTTTACCCCCCACCCCTCACCCCCGACCACCCACCCTTCCATCCTCTTTCTCTCCCCTATTTATATCCCCATTTAAAAAACAGTTTTGCTTCGCTTGCTGTTTTTTGCTGTTTTTTTCAGACTGCAACTGAGCCGGTTTGCCCACTTAATGTTTATATAGTTATCGTCCTAGCTTCAACAGAAAGTTCTTTTTGAGAGATTCTGGGGCTTATTGCATTTTGTTTGGAAAACGTGAGCGTAAACCCGGAAGAGGTACTCGGCCCTTCCTTCCCACCTACAGCATGTGGAAGGTGGAAGAGTACCAACACCACGTTAAACATTCTTCTGGAAAGATCCATGCCCCTCCCCACTCTCAATTCAACATTGTCGCGTCCAGGGTCCGAGTTAAAACCCGACCTGGACGGATGGCAAAGCTTCTCCCTTGAAGGCTATAACCGAGACCCGGGGAGTAATATATATATATATATATATATATATACATATATATATATATATATATACATATATATATATACACATCCACTCTCTTTCTATCGGTCGGAAGCCTCTCACCAACCACACGTGCGACCGATCTCCCGTCCTATCAGTAGTCCGAAGCCCCTCACATTGCCCCACCTCTATCCTCTTGTGCGCTCCTTCTCTTTCCTGCTCCATCGCCTTTGCTTCCGGGGCGTGGCTTCTCCTGTTTGTTGTGGTTTCAGGGATGCGTTTCCCAGATTTACTGCCTGGCTTGAAATATAAAAAACAAACATAGGGGGGGGGGGGAAATATAAAAAATAAAAAAAAAATAAAAAAAATTGCAGAGGGAAATCACGTCCAGGGGAACTAATTCTTACTCCCTAAGCTAATCAACACCACACCACCCCTTGTGTGGCGACAAGTAAAACTTAAGCTCACAGATTCCCTAACTTGGTTACATCGAGTTGCTTTCTACTTATCCACGGACCAAGCAATTTACACAATGCTAAACTCCATATTTTAATCCTTCCATGTACACCCCACAACCATTACAATATATTTACCATGTGAACATGTTGAGAATGCATATATTCCTGAATCAGAACACAATTGTAGAAAATCATTGGCAATTCGAAAAAAAAAAAAAATTCAAATGGGTGGGGGGTGGGGGGTAAGCATATATTCCAAACTATATTTGGCTAAGCGAGGTTATGCTGGTTATAAATTATAATCAATGATTTTTGTGCTCTGGCAAGTCGGGCAAAATGTGGGGAGAGTTTTAATGCATCAAACTCCACCATTGGACATAATTCTTGGAAGCAATCGGCAATTTTATAAGATGTAGAAACCTGAACCGAAAGAAAATTTTGGCAAAATAAGAAATAATAAAAATAAAACTTCATTTTTGGTTTGAAAAACTGGATTCTCACAATCATATGTGGGTTATATATTCATAGGAGGCATGATCATCAACAATTTGGTCTTATCTGTGCATATCTAGAGTAAATGTTAGTGTTGGTATGGAAAATGTATCAATTTTTTTAATATTACAAATGGCAGACATGACCCATCAGCTGTTGAGTTGGATGTCAGGGGTATAAGTATCCCAATTACTGACCCTCCAATCAACTGTGGTCCACCTTCGTTTGTGGAAACACAGGCTGCGGTGAACCGGTGGAAATGGGGTAAAGTTCCAGGGATCTGTGGCATCCATGTTGAACTTCTCAAGGCTGGTGGAAATGCTGCTATCATGTCATTGCATTCAGTTCTGTGCTCTGCCTGGAACACAGGCATCATCCCAACTGACTGGAAGAGGGGGCTTGTTGTCCCTCTCTGGAAAGGGAAGGGTGATCGCCAAGACTGCAACAACTACCGAGGGGTGACGCTGCTCTCAGTGCTGGGCAAGGTCTTTGCTTGGATAATTATTGATCGGGTTGCCACCATCTGCTTGAGCACCAGCGTCCAGAAGTCAGCTTTCCACCAAAGAGGTCAATGATTGACCGTATCCTTGCTCTTTGGGTAATCACTGAACGCAGACGAGAGTTTCGGCAGGGGCTGCTTTGTCGATCTGCGCAAAGCATTTGATTCAGTGAATCGGGATGTCCTCTGGAAGAATCTCGGTCTTCGTGGGGTGCTACCAAAACTGATCGATCTGATGTTTGAAACATTCTCTGGTACTGAAAGTGTTGTGAGATGTGGTGATACCATCTCTGACTTGTTTCCAGTTGTTACTGGAGTTCCTCAGGGTTGTGTACTGACCCCCACACTTTTCAGCGCTTGTATGGGGATTCTGGTTTCGCAGATGATGGAATCATCTTTGCAGAGATGCTGAATATCTTTATGGGGGCCTCGAAGCACTGAATGAAGTGTCGGAGCCATTGGGATAACGGGTTTCCAGGATCAAAACTAAGATCCAGGCTTTCAATGACATCTTGGATGCTGCTATCTTGTTTGTACCTGTTTGTGTTAAGGATGTTGAGGTTATGGAGAGATTCACTTACCTTGGCAGTGATATTCGCGTCGTCTCATGTTGTGAGCCAGAGGTCGACAGACATTATGAGCTATGGAGTTATGGATTCACGAGATCATGGGGTGTGGCGCTGTCGGTACCTATGCAGGATGACAAAAGTCCGAGCCTTTAAGTTGTTGGTCCTTCCAGTATTGCTCTACAGATGTGAGACTTGGACTCTGACGAGGGATTTGAGATGGAGACTTGACTCCTTTGTTACCAGGTCTCTTCAGGGAATCCTTGGCCATCATTGGTCAGGCTGTGTGTCTACCGAGCAGTTGCTGAGAGAGACCAGATAAGATTTATTATCTGTATACCGTGAGCATCAGCTGCGACTGTGTGGATATGTGGCTTTTTTCCTCATGGCTTGCTCACCAGATTCTTGAGCGAGGGAGCCTCATATGGTGAAGGAGACCAACAGGACGACCAGTGGTTGCAGCAGTTGATCGGCATCTCAAGGAGATGGGGATGGCCAAGCCTCTGCCAGGGCTTGGCCAGATGGAGGCCCCTGGAGTACCGGTGGAAAGCGGACACAGCGAAGTACTGCTCCAGCACATACTCCCATACCCAACCTGACTTGTACATGACAAGCCACATGAATATGCTCACAAGGCAGTTGTGCAAACCTTCAGAGAATGACAACCGGGCATTTCTAGTCCCCAAAGGTCCCCTCTAGCCATGTAAATAGCGATAATGTACAGGCACCGATGTGTGAACGGAATTTTCAAAATGGTTCCTGGTGAAGAATCACTTTAAAAATTCTAGTAGTCAGATATGGATCGTCACAAAAATCTAATCAGTTCATCCTCGTCACACGCCCAACTTGCCCACCAAATTTCATCCAGATCCATCCACAACTTTTTGAGATATCCTGCACACAGACAAACAGACAGACAGACAGACAGAGAGGGGTAAAAACATAACCTCCATCATGTTCGGTGGTGGATGTAAAGAGGAAAAACAAAGGACAAAGCGTTTAACAATACAAAGGGGGGGTAACAATAGGAGGGTGAGGGAGCAGTGGGGGCAGGGGACGCAGAAATCGGTGGGCTTGGGGAGGATTAATAAGTGTAGCAAAGATTACGAGTTTGACAGAACCGATCTCTTCCTCCCTGTCCTTCACTACCATGAGACACATGAGGTGGCGATTCCTGCACCATCAAAACCTGTTGTTCAAATGAGAAACTCTTTTTGGGAGGTCATTTGTTGTGCAAATCACAGGCAGATGAGGTTGGACGAAGTGAATCACACAAGACCTCAAGACTAATCTGCTCTGTTTAGCAATACACAAAATGAACAGAAATTCCATCAGAACGATAGTGTCAGGATCTTTGAGCCTGTCAAGTTACGGTAAAAAATAAAATTAAATATAAACTACCCATTTCGGCAATGCAACACAGGAGTGTGCGTGTGTGTGGAGTAGGGGTCATTACATCGAGTACCTTTTTGGGTCAAAATGATCAGCACCCTCCTTGATGCCTCCCCCGGGGCAGCGCCACGCCAAGCGTTCCACATAATCATCCGCATGAAAAGGTTCCTGAATAAGCAAAGAGAACAGGATAATAAAATGACAAGGAAACAGGGTAGAGTGCATACCTCCACCAGGTTGAACAGTTTACGTTTTGTATCGCATTGATAGGCCAGGTCTGGATCCGGATCTTCACCAAAATCGAATCAATTCATCCTTGGAGAACATCCAACCTGTCCAGCAAATTTTGTCCGAAAACATCTGTAACTTTTAGAGATATCCTGCTCAGACAGACAGACAGACAGACAGACAGACAGACAGAGATGAAAACATAACCCCTTTCGGTGGTGGAGGTAAAACAGAAACTGTGACAGAGGAATTTATGGGAGGGGGGAGGTGCGGAACCGAGTCCCCTCCTTCCCCACACCCAAACAAAAACCCGCGCCCTCCATCCACCCCCACACCCTGCACACTCCATCCACCCCCACACCCAAAACATTACTCTGCACCCTCCATCCACCCCCACACCCTGCACACTCCATCCACCCCCACACCCAAAACATTACTCTGCACCCTCCATCCACCCCCACACCCTGCACACTCCATCCACCCCCACACCCAAAACATTACTCTGCACCCTCCATCCACCCCCACACCTAAACAAATACCCTGCACCCTCCATCCACCCCACACCCTGCACACTCCATCTACCCCCACACCCAAACCAATACCCTGCACCCTCCATCCACCCCCACACCCTGCACACTCCATCCACCCCCACACCCAAACCAATACCCTGCACCCTCCATCCACCCCCACAACCTGCAACCTCCATCTATCCATGCATCCATCCACCTCACCACATCCACAACTACCTCACCACATCCACAACTACCTCACCACATCCACAACCACCTCACCACATCCACAACCACCACACCACCTCCACAACCATCTCACCACATCCACAACCATCTCACCACATCCACAACCATCTCACCACATCCACAACTACCACACCACCTCCACATCCACCCCCCCCCCTCTTCCAACCTCGCATTCTGTAAACAATAACAAGGAATGGAATTTCACCGACAGGTTGTTCTGAAGGTAAAAATGAGAACAAAGTAGAAAATGTTTGTTTCTTCAGCAAAAAACCAAAAACAACAACATGGAGTCGGAATGTCCTCCAATGGGACCCGGAGTGAGCAAACAGCACGGCGTCCACACGGAGGGTCAAACAAACCACGTGACCTCGGCCGACTCACCTCGAACAGCTCGGGCGCGGCCATGCTTCCACTCGAGGCGGAACACTCATCACCCCGCGGGAGGCGGCGCTCCGTGCGGACGGACGGCCTTGAATGGATGTGGTGACGCGCTTCCGTCCAAGAGTCGGACACGCCCCCAAGAGTCGGACACGCCCCCAAGAGTCGGACACGCCCCCAAGAGTCCGACACGCCCCCAAGAGTCGGACACGCCCCCAAGAGTCCGACACGCCCCCAAGAGTCCGACACGCCCCCAAGAGCCGACACGCCCCCAAGAGTCCAACGCCCCCACGGCACGAATGGTGATTACACGGCAAGGGCGGTGATTCCGTGGGGAGAGGAGACAAATTTCCTCCCACGATTTATTTCCAGGGGCCGCGAATGGCGACATTCCCCCAATGATTTAACCTTTTTACCTTCACAGTTCGTACAGAGAGGCCTTATCTCCGGCCCATCCGTCGCTCAGAGCGAGCGAGACCCTCGGGTTTTTAATCATGGATTCCGTGTTTATTTATTTATTTATTTGATATTTATTTATTTTGTATATTTTTATATTTATTATTTTTTATTTGTATTTGTTTATTTACATTTTGAGATACTTTGTACTTCACTATTTGACCTTTTGTCATCAAGTTTTCAATGAACCTTCATCATGAGAGTCTGGAGAAAACGACCTCAGGAGCTGTGTGTGCAGGACACCTCAAAAGGTTGTGGACGGATTCGGATGGAACTTGGTGGACTGGTCGGGAGTGCGACGAGGAAGAATTGATTCGATTTTGGTGAAGATCCGAATCCGGATCTGGATATGAGAATTATTTAATTTTTTCAGTGAAGCCTCACCATTGAGAGAAAGGTCCAAAAACGACCTCGTCCTGTGTGTGTATGACACGATACTTCAAACATGTATTGGGCCCGATGTGTTCTCGTGGGATCAGGCATGACGTGGCGGAGGTACACGCTCCACGAGGATGAGGAGGAGGATGAGGAGGAGGAGAGCAAAGCGACGCAGACGTCCAAATAATTAATTTTCTCCCTGTGCAGATTTTCCCAATTAAAACCAGAAAACCACAAGAACGTTTCCCAAATTACCACAAAGGGAATCTATCTAAATATTAATACTGAAGGACCAATTTTGTGCTCCTAGTTTTTGTCGTGTGCGTCACGTTTTTCTCGGTACTGTGACCTGAGAAGTTTGGACACGGTGTTTGTACGTCAAAGTAGACACGACCACAAATCAGGGGACTTCTTCACAAGTAGTGTACACCAAAAATGTCGTGGACAAGGACGTTTTGTAGGCCTCATGAGGTAAGGCCGTGGAGTACATCGACTGGGATCCGGCTCAAACAAGAGCCGCCACTGGTTGTCATACTGGGCTCATGGAACAGAATCCGTCTGTGACGGGGTTTGGGCTTGTAAATAAGTGATATTCACCTTTGATTGTTTGAGAAAGTAAAAGCGCGATTTCTCGATGAGAAAGACATCTCTCTGAAATTGCGGTCTCAGCTCGGGGTGAAGAATCTGGGACTACGAGGAGCAACGGATGCCACAAGACCTTTATACAAGTTCAAGCAAAGCTTGCAAGCTGAAACGCAAAGCGTATTGGGGATGCTCGCCAATGGAAAAATGGTCAGGAATGCACTTGATAAGGATGCAAACTGAAAAGGAATTTTCTTCAATTGTTGCTGAGGTCAACGTGAAAGTTGGACCTCATGAAGTTGGAGATGAACGTGAACCACGACGTTGGAGTTCATGAGCTGGACTCCATGAAGTTGGAGATGAATGTGAACCACAACATTGGAGTTCATGAGCTGGACCTCGTGAAGTTGGAGATGAACGTGAACCACAACGTTGGAGTTCATGAGCTGGACCTCATGAAGTTGGAGATGAACGTGAACCACGACGTTGGAGTTCATGATCTGGACTCCATGAAGTTGGAGATGAACGTGAACCACAACGTTGGAGTTCATGATCTGGACTCCATGAAGTTGGAGATGAACGTGAACCACAACGTTGGAGTTCATGATCTGGACTCCATGAAGTTGGAGATGAACGTGAACCACAACGTTGGAGTTCATGATCTGGACTCCATGAAGTTGGAGATGAACATGAACCACAACATTGGGGTTTGTGATCTGGACTCCATAAAGTTGGAGATGAACATGAACCACAACATTGGAGTTCAAGAGCTGGACTCCATGAAGTTGGAGATGAATGTGAACCACAACATTGGAGTTCAAGAGCTGGACCTCATGAAGTTGGAGGTGAACATGAACCACAACATTGGAGTTCATGAGCTGGACCTCATCAAGTTGGAGGTGAACGTGAACCACAACATTGGAGTTCATGAGCTGGACCTCATGAAGTTGGAGGTGAACATGAACCACAACATTGGAGTTCATGAGCTGGACCTCATGAAGTTGGAGATGAACGTGAACCACAATGTTGTAGTTCATGAGCTGGACCTCATGAAGTTGGAGATGAATGTTAACCACAACATTGGAGTTTGTGATCTGGACTCCATAAAGTTGGAGGTGAACATGAACCACAACATTGGAGTTCATGAGCTGGACCTCATGAAGTTGGAGATGAACGTGAACCACAACATTGGGGTTTGTGATCTGGACTCCATAAAGTTGGAGATGAACATGAACCACAACATTGGAGTTCATGATCTGGACTCCATGAAGTTGGAGATTAATGTGAACCACAACATTGGAGTTCAAGAGCTGGACCTCATGAAGTTGGAGGTGAACATGAACCACAACATTGGAGTTCATGAGCTGGACCTCATGAAGTTGGAGGTGAACATGAACCACAACATTGGAGTTCATGAGCTGGACCTCATGAAGTTGGAGATGAACGTGAACCACAATGTTGGAGTTCAAGAGCTGGACCTCATGAAGTTGGAGATGAACGTGAACCACAACGTTAGAGTTCATGAGCTGGACCTCATGAAGTTGGAGATGAATGTGAACCACAACATTGGAGTTTATGAGCTGGACCTCATGAAGTTGGAGATGAACGTGAACCACAACGTTGGAGTTCATGAGCTGGACCTCATGAACCTCCCGCGTTTCAGAAGGCCCCCAAATAAATACACCGGTACCTATCCAAGTTACCATGGTAACAATCCAGTGTGACTCAGTGTGTTATCATAATTTTAGAGTTGTGGGGTGGGTGAGAGGGGGGGGTGTGCAAAAATTGACAAAAATATAATTTCTCCGAGCAGAGTGAGGGGACATTTTTTGCGGGTGTTTGTTTTTGTCATAAATTCTAAAGACGATTCTAAATATTGACAAAGAATCCTCAACTACATTTGAAAAAAAAAGTACTCCAATGAAAAAACTTTTGCTCAAAAGTCAACATTCATTTTAATTATCATCTCATCATAAAAATTCCAATTAAATGAAAAGCAGACATTTCATTTCATGAAACGAATGACATCATGATCAAAACAAATCAATGTCTCCGAAGTATTGAACAAGGTTTGATGTGGAAGTGACCTTCAGAATTAGGGGGTTTGCCATCAGTTGAGCAATTACTTCATCATCTCGACGATATGGATCACTTACAACAAAGATTTCTTCTCAAACACATTCGATGCCTATTGTATACCCTCGAGAACTTCCCATAGTCAAAAAGCATGTTCTTGAGTCTTGAAAACACAGACCGAGTATCAAATTCAAACAGAATGATGGGGGACCCTGGATTATCTGATACTTGGGATACCATTTCACTTCTTGGTTCATGAATGGTGAGTTTCAAACAAACATCGCCGAAGACGAATGATTCCGCTAATTCGTTAATCATCGGGTATCCACCACGGGAACAAACTGAATGGAAACAAATCAGTTCCATGTTGAATGCCGTGGTCATCATCACCAGTGGTCTGAGGAATATCAGGTGAGCCCACATTTCGAGACCACATCCTCGGTTATATACACCTTAATACATATAAAACTAGAAGGAGGGCCCTCGTTGGAGCACATACCTCCGCCACGCAATGCCTGATCCACGAGAACATATTGAGCCCAATACATCTTTGAAATATCATGTTATACATCGTTCTTGGCCAAATCTCTCAATGATGAAGAATCTTTTTAAAAATTAAATAATTATCGTATCCAGATCCGGATTCGCATCTTCATCAACATCGACTCAATTTGTCGTGGTCACACACCCAACATGTCCACCAACTTTCGTCCGAATCCGTCCACAACCTTTTGAGATATTGTGCTATATATTAGTTTAGCCCTATCTCTCAATGGTGAAGAATCACTGAAAAATTTATCAGATCCAGATCCGGATCTTCACCAAAATTGAATCAATTCTTCCTCGTCACACACCCAACGTGTCCACCAACTTTCGTCCGAATCCGTCCACAACTTTTTGAGATATTGTGCACACAGACAGACAAAGAGGGGTGAAAAACATCACCTCCTTCACCTTCGGTGACAGAGGTAAATCGGGGCAATACACCTGGACGCTCACCTGGTAGAATAATGATACTGAGGAGGAAGTCAACGTGGGACAGAATTGGCAAAATGTACCAATGAACCAATGTAATAACAAATACCTATTTTGGGGGGCAACTCCCTTCCCCCACCCCGTCCCCCCACCCAAACCTAATTTCCCTTTGGCCCTGATTAAAAAAAAAAAAACGTGAACAAACTTTGGTCCATCATGGGTGATGAAGGCTGTGGTGGTCAAGTTTCATCAAAATTGTGTGTGTAGTTTCGGAGAAGAAAGAAAATAATATTTTGGGGGGCCACCTACCCCCCGAACACACCCTTAGAACTCCGATTTTTTTTTTAATGTCATGAACAACGTTTGGTATATCACGGCTGATGAAGATCGGGACCAAGTTTCCTCGGAATTGTGTGTGTGTAGTTTCTGAGAAGAAAGCAAATACCTATTTGGGGGGGGGGGCAAAACTCCCGTAGACCCTTTAGGGCCCGATTTTTTTTTTATGCCGTGAACAAACTTTGGTACATACTGGATGATGAAGGTTGTGGTGTAGTCTCATCGAAATTATGTGTGTAGTTTCAGAGAAGTGGTGTATATGTTTGTGGACGGACGGCCGGACGACGCGCCATCCCATCAGCTCCCCAAAACTACATTCCAGGTGAGCTACAGATAGGGGCAATACCCCTGGGCCCTCACCTGGTCGAATGATGACACTAAGGAAGAAATCAATGTGGGAGAGAATCAGCAAAATGTACCAATGAACCAATATTATAGCAAACACCTATTCTGGGGGGCAACCTCCCCTGTAAACTCCATTCTTAGACACACTTAGACCACCATTTTTTTTTTAATGTCATGAACAAATTTTGGTACATCATGGGTGATGAAGGTTGTGGTCAAGTTTCATTAAAATTGCATGTGTAGTTTCAGAGAAGAAGTTGCAAGCGTTTACAGAAGACGACACGCTGTCCCATTAGCTCCTTGGAACTACGTTCAAGGTGAGATCGATTTTGACGAGAGGTTTTTTTTTGGGGGGGGGGGTGTGCGTCGGACAGAGCCGTATATTGGAAGAGTTTGGCCAACTTAACAATAGACGCCATGTTGTGGACCAAGGGAGTGTGTGCTCAAGCTTGCATCGCAAGTGCGGACTGTATGTTTTAGAGCTTGCCCGACTGAAGTTTTGTTTCTGGATTGTCTTAATTCTTGTTTTCTCCGTGAAAGATTTGAAGCCTTGTCCCATCTACAGATACTGTATCTATAGATCTAAATCTTTGTTGGAATTTCACCGACTTTTTCATTAATTCATCGCAATCTGGGGCTGTTGTAATAGTGTTCATAACCCCTCAAATCTAAATGTTTTTTTTCTGGGTCTTACTTCATTCTTGCCCCCACCTCGCTCTCTTCTTCCTTCCCTAAATCCAAAAATCTCTCTCTATCTCTATCTCTACCTCTATCTCTATCTCTACCTCTATCTCTATCTCTATCTCTATCTCTATCTCTATCTCTATCTCTATCTCTATCTCTATCTCTATCTCTATCTCTATCTCTCTCTCTCTCTCTCTCTCTCTCTCTCTCTCTCTCTCCCTCCCTCTCTCTCTCTCCCTCTCTCTATCTATATCTATCTCTCTCTCTCTAACATCAATCCACTTTCAAGTTTATTCCCTTAGAAATCTATTTTTTTCATCTCTCCAAATCTCTTCTTCCCCACTCTTTCTCCCACCATTCTTCCCTCATCCATTTCATTCCTTCTCTTGAAATCATCCATCCCTTTACATATTCTTACTTCTGCATTTTCCCCTCTTCACACTTTTTTTCTTTTGTACTTGTCCATCTTTTAACTCGTAATAATGATCTGTGCTACGAAGAAGCCGACAAATCTATGTTCAGATCAACTTGACTCGTTTAATTGTACAATTTAAAAAAAAAAAAAACTTTAAATCAAATGAACACGAAGTTTCCATCTTACGTTAAAACATCAGGTTAGAGGGCGATGAAAGGCTGCAACTTTTACCTTAAAACCCACCAAATGTAGAAGGTCGAGAAACTAGTAAGGTCTCGAAACTGAGAAATCATCATTGTTAAATTGCGCAGACATCATGATAGAAAAAAAAGTCTTCCTGTCATCATTCATGGTCCTTGAACTGCATGTGTTTCACTTTCAGGTCTATACTGTGTTGCTTATATAGGCATTAAGCATGATTATGGAGTCATGGACCAACCACATCCAACAGTTTCAAGGTAAATGGTTCAAATGACCAACCCAAAAGTTTACACTGTACTCTGTAGTCCCATGTACCGAAATACATGTTCGTTTCGAAACATGTTATCCGTGATCTTCAATTAAATATAGTGTTGTGGTTGACGAAATTCGCAAACCACCATTCAGGTCCCTTAGGTGAAATATCTCTGTAAGTATATGTGTAGTTAGTCCAAACCCGTTGTTTAGAGGGAATAAATGTCATTCATTCGGGCTGCGACCCTTCAGGATAGCCGTTTTTCTTTTACTATCTTTATTTTGGACCAGCCGCCATTACTACCATTACTACCACCACCAACCACGTCTCAACAGCCATCACACAACAACCACCAACCGCAACGCCGCTTCACAACCACAGCCACGACCCTTGCCGTCACATCTCGCTCTCGCAACTATCGCATCACCGCCATTCCCGCGCCGCTTGTGGACACCGATCCTGGACTCGTGCAGGGCGCGCGCCGAGCGGCGGGTGCAAAAACACCAGCCTTTCCGAAGAAATCGGATCAAAAACGATTCACGCCCACTTCTGTTCCGTCCTATCAGCGAGCATGGGCGATTTGGCCCCGCCTCCAGGTGCGTCGGAGTATAATCGCTATATGCAGATTCGCGGATCAAAAAGCATTCACGCCCACTTTTCCTCTGTCCAATGGGGAGCCAGCCAGAGGTAAAGGGTCGAAGGTGAAGGAGCGAAGCCACGGGGGCTATAAAGGGCCGCGTTCGCTCGCCAAAAAGGCAGTTGAGTTGGGAAGAGTCGGAGTTGGAAAGAGTCAGTCAAGGAGAGTTGAGAAGAGAAGAGTCGGAGAAAGCAGTTGGACGGAGCTGTGGAGAGGTGGCGGCGGCGAAGGCAGTCGAGAGGGCGCTCGTGTCAGAGTCGGGGAGCTGCGGAGAGGGGAGGCCGATAACGCGACCGAGGTCGCGGTGGAGACGCTCGTCGCAGGACCCGAGCCAGCGAGATATCCTCATCCCCTGAGCATCAACAACCCCCTCCTGTTTCCCCCCGCGCTGAGATAGTGCGAGAAGGGGGCCCCGTTCCCACCCCATTCCAGACACTGTCCGCGAGGCCCGCGGAGTCGGGGCGCCACCGCCATTTTGCGGCTCATCACCAGACGGGTAGGCTTGACGCGGTCTCGGCCCCAGGCCCGTCTGCCCCCTCATAGTGGAGGGTGGTTCCTTTTTCTTTTGCTTTGAATATATGTGTTGTCGGCGCCGTCTGTGAAGTAAAACTGTAGAAGTGTTGCCGTGTGCTCGGTAGTCGGTAGTAGATCTGCATTGTGTTTCTCTTTTACATTTGCTTTTTGTGCATTATGGTGGTGTTTCTTCTTTTGTTACATTTGCTTTTGTTGTATAATTGTATATGTGTGCTTTCCGTTTGCCGCGGAATAAATGTGCTTTATGTTGAACTGTTTTTCCCGTTTCGCTTCGTCTTTTCTTTTATTGAATCTCCATCTTACTTCACGTAAAGGGTTGGTCGTGGGCTAAAACGCCCGATAATTAATCGAACCGTCGAGGTTGACGATAACACCGCTCGGTTATCCCGATAGTACGGAACGGGTCGCTTAAAGTGGCCCGTGTCCGAAGTCGACCTGCAGCGAGGTGCGATCGCCCGGTCTACCCTCCGTGTGGGTACTTAGGTAGGTCGAATTTGGCGAGCAACCCTATCCCACGCGGGGGGCCGATTGGCACGATCGTGGTGAGGCCGAAAGGCCCACCCGTGACTAGTTCCCGGCGTTAGTCCGAGAGGGTCACGACGGGATTGTCCGTCCGGTGGGCGACGTGCCGCGATTCGAGTTACGTGGCCGTTCGCACGCCGGCGGGCGCGAATCCGCAACACTGGTGTCAGGTCGTGCGATATAAACTCATCGCCCTCCTCGCGGCACTGGTATCGGAGAACAGGAAAACGGGCTCTCCTGTCTCCAACTAAATTCACGGGAATCGGTCCAGGGGTGAGAGAAGCGACCCCCGATTCCCTCCAAATTACGAGCGATTTAAATTAACCTTTTACGAGAAATAAGATGGCGTCTCAAGGCGAGCGGGAGCCGGGGGTATTAGAAATGTATATGTGTAGTAATGTAGGATCCATGGTCCAGGATGGAAACCCCGTGCAGGAAATGTTGGTAGTGCAGGAACACGAACTCGCCCAATTGAACCCAGAGCCCGAAATAGGTGAGGCGGCGGCCGCGGTGTATGACACCTCCCCTACCCCCCTCTCCACCAAAACCTCCCGATTCTTGCCGAATCGGCTCACCCAAGCGCGCCCGACATGGCCCAGCTGTGCGCCACGCTGGCGGCAATGACAGCGAGGATGGATACAAACACAAATGAAATGAAAAACGAAATAAAAGGCATGAACAAGCAAATGAACGAAGTGAAAATGAAAATGAAAATGGATGCGAATACACAGCAAATGAAGGAAGAAATGAAAGAGCTGCGGGGTGAGACGCGGAACATGGGCCGAAGCCTGCAGGCGGGCATGAAGGAAGTAACCGGGGAGCTTAAAATGGCGACTCCACGTGTGGGAGCGAACGAGCTGGGAGGGAGTGCAACGGCTGTCGGGCCCGCGGTGGAGGCGGGTAAGGAAAAAATAATTCGGGGGACGTGTTGGGCGAGGGTCGTGACGGAAAAAGTGACGGTAACCGAGAGGGAAAAAATAATTGGGGTGACGGAGACGTGCACGAGGGAGATAACAAGGGAAGAGATGGAAATAATAATTGAGACAAGGGAGGTAAAGGGTGAAGAGGCGACTGAGTTGGCAGAGACACGGGAGATGGGAACGATAGAGGGAAGACTACACGATGAAGACGGGGTAAGTGACGCACACACACACACGGAGGTAGTGGAGGACAATGGGGGTGAGCTGGTGGACTGGGTGGAGACCCAGTGCGAGCAGCGGGATGGCCTCCTCCAGGAACGAGGGGAGGGAGTATGCCCCCTTGAGGCGAGTCACGACCAGGTGAGTTCGGTCGTGCTTTGCGAGGTTGAGGGGACGGGTGCTGTGGACAGGTGCACGGAGAGCTTGGGGGGTATAGAGGCCCCGGAGACCCTTGTGGGGACACGAATCCCCAGTGTGGTTGTCCCGGTGTGTGTGGTGCAAGGTGTGAGTGCGTCCCCGTGTGTGACAAAGACCCCGTGTGTGGAAGCGACCCCGTGTGCGAGTGGTGTGGTGGTAAGTGTGCAGAAGATCGTGCTTCCCAGCATGCCGTGTGTGGATGAGGCACCATGTGTGAGTGTCGCCGTGTGTGTGAGTGGTATGGTTTGTGTGAGGGAAATGGCACGAGTGAGTGGAAGGCCGCGAGTGAGTGGAGCCACGTGTGCGAGGGAGATGGCATGCGTGAGTGAACGGCCGAGTGCAAGGGAGACCGTGTGTGTGAGAGAGCGGTATGTAAGGGAGATGTCGGTCGGCATGTGTGAACATGCAGCCGCGTCTCCCGGTGTGAGTTTAATGGTGAGGTGTGTTAGCGTCGTAACACGCGGGAGTGCGTGTGTCGAATGGCGACGACGGCGACATGTGAGGAAAGGAAGCCGAGTAGCGGCTGTAGTTGTTTCGGGGACCGTGCCGGGTTCACCCAGCAGTGAGCACGAGGTCCGTGCTGTGCAACGCACGAGGCCCCCACGTGCTCGCTTGCGAGAGTGAAGTCCCGGTCCGGAAACGCACGCGGTGGATTTGCCGATCCCGCGGACGGACAAAGTTTAGGCAGGATTATGGATATGGACCAGACGGGTTCTCCACGCGATCGTGTGTGTTAAGCTCCAACGGGCAAAGCACATGTGTTCGCGTGGGGAACCCCTCGAGACGTGGGGCTTGTGTTTTTTTTATGCGCACGGTGACGTCATGGCTGCACGTGGGGTTGGAATCCGGCAGGAAGGGTATCCCTGCCGGATGGTACCGTCCAAGGAGGGACGAGGTACACGTGCAGCTGCATGACGTCACGGGCAGGTGCAAAGTGCGCGAGCTGTGAGTTTCCGCGCTGGTGCTGCGCAATTAGAAAAAAAAAAAAAGAACAGCAAGCCTCACTTTCGGGTGCAGAGGATTCCTGGGCAAGGGGTGGAAGACCCCCTTGACCAGGGCACAGGATGAAACTAGTTAGAGGGAAGGGTTAGCTTAGCTAGACCGACTTCATGGGGCAGGGGTAAGTCCTCATGGAGTCTGTGGAATGGATGAGTTAGAGGGATTGTAGCGAGATATAGGTTGGGAAATTGATTAATGGGATTATTTGGAGACAGTGACAGACTTGTGGATGTGTAGCGGGGACGTAGCTTAGCTACGTAGTGTTAAAAGGAACGTGCTATAGTGTAAGGGACGACGTGGGAGCACGAGTTAGTTAGGGGATGTAGTTAGAAGGATGGCAGAGTTCAGCGGTGAGTGTGTTGAAGAGTTGTGGGTTGTGAGGTGAGTACATGTGCTTGTTGAGTGAGTGAGGCCAGCGGGTCTGTGTGAGTGGAGCGAATGGGGAATGCATGGTGCGATGAGTGATTGGGGGGAGGAGTGACTCCCGCCCAATGGACCCCGGGGTCAGTGTAGAGTGAGTTAGGGGGTTAGTCAAATTAACAAAAATGGAGGTCGTTTTGGTGTTGGTGGGAGTGTAGGCTCGAAACCCGTTTGGAGGGGTGCAGGAGCCCTGTTGATGGGCTGGGAGCGTGGCTGCGAAAGGTGAGTATCGCTGAGTGGGTACCCCAGGCACCAGGCTAGTCGGCCGTGGTAGGCCAAGGGCCCATGGGGGGCCGGGATAGCGTAGTGGGCACGGGTGCGCCTGCTTTGTGCGGGGGCCCGGGGCGCCATTAGCCGCATGGGCAGTGTTGTGGGCACGGGTGACCCTCGGAAAGGGGCCTGGGAAGCCAGCCTGCCATGTGTGCGTTTCAGGGGAGGTGCCATGGGGGGCACTCCCCGGTGTTAGGGAGCTGGTAGGCTCGGAGGCAGTGTAGTGCCCGGGGGTGCCATAGCGGGAGAATCGGCAGAGGGTCGTGCCTGCCAAAGGGAGCCACGTGTCCCAGCCATGAGACCGTGTGAGGGCACGGAAAGAAAATTGGGGGGCGAGGCCCGAAATTGTGAGGACACCAACACAGGCGATGGGAATCTGGGTTGTTAGAACCAATAGTTTAAGCGAGAGGCGCTTGTTGGAAGCCCCGGGGTAGTTTAACAGTTAAATGGTTAGGGTATATTAGGAAGTGTACCCCTCCGCACCATCCATCCCCTCGCTCTCGTTGTGGGCCGCTGGACCCACTTTGGGTTAGATCGCTGAACTCTGGGGAGGCCATCCTGAGGCTTTGTTGGGCCTCGACACAGGACGCTAGCTCTCCCTTATTCCCCTCCGGGAAGGGAACGTAGGGGTTGGGAGTAGGCTGGGTGACAGGATAGGTTCGCTGAACAAGGACAGTACAGGGGGTTAGGGGACGATTTATAGTGGGGAAGTAAACATAAAAACAACAAAAAAATAAGTTGGGGCTAAATTGGGGTTTGACAAATTAAGGGAGTGGGTATAGACAGTGACAGGCAAAGGCGATAGGTTGGGAGGGAGACCGTAGGGTAGGTCCGAGCCCGCCTTCCGAGTGGCCAGCACCACCGCACTCCCTCCACCAACCTCCACTGAACGGCAAAGGCTGGCCAGCTTCATCTGCTGGCTGCGTTGCTGCAGGGCAAAGGCCGGCCCACTTCATCGGCAGCTGTTGTTTTGCTGCAAGGCCTGTGCCGGCTGGATCGTCTGCAGCTGCTGTGCTGCAAGGCCTGTGCCGGCCGGATCGTCTGCAGCTGCTGTGCTTCAAGGCCTGTGCCGGCCAGTTCATCTGCCGGCTGTGTTTGCCTGCAGCGGCCTGGTTCTGCAGGCTGTGTTTGCCTGATCACCTTTGCCATGCCATGCCCACTGCCCCTGTTCACCAGCCACGTTCAATTTTTGCTTTGCCCCCCCCCCTGTTCATTGTCATGTGTGCCAGGATCAGAAAGCAACAGTTTGCAAGCTGCGAGAACTGCCCTGTTGGCAGCTACAACACGGGCCTGCAGTGGCGGCCCGTGCACCGTGTTTGCGTCCATCCATTCATCCATCCATTCGTTGTGTTCATTGCGTGTGCCACTTGAGCTGGCACGGAGACTGCGTTTGTGCAGCCCATGCACCGTTTTTTCACTGCGTTCAGTTTCAAAAGGGAAGGCCTTGGACTGCGTGTGAGCAGCCGGCCACGTTCCCTGTCACCTGCATTGTTTTGAGCCAGAGACTGCATGCGGGCAGCCTGGCTCCCTGCTAACTGCTTTCTTTTTGCAGAGTTCATTGATCCTGGGCCATGGTTTAGTGTAAAATTTGTAAGTTAAGGTTAAGATGTACTGTAAATATGAGTGCGCCCCCGGCATGTCTGTCTTAGCGCCGGCAATTTTATTTAAGTCGTCCGTGTGAGTGAGTTTGTTTAGGTAGTTACTCAGCCCTCAGGTTATTTATTTTGGGGACACGAATACCATGAATGTCGCACTCAGGGATCCGTAGGTAAAATGTACTAGGGGAAAAATACACATGATGGCACACGAAAATTTGACGACTCGGGACGAGTCTGTAAAAAGGGGAGGGGGTAGTGTTGTGGTTGACGAAATTCGCAAACCACCATTCAGGTCCCTTAGGTGAGATATCTCTGTAAGTATATGTGTAATTAGTCCAAACCCGTTGTTTAGAGGGAATAAATGTCATTCATTCGGGCTGCGACCCTTCAGGATAGCCGTTTTTCTTTTACTATCTTTATTTTGGACCAGCCGCCATTACTACCATTACTACCACCACCAACCACGTCTCAACAGCCATCACACAACAACCACCAACCGCAACTCCGCTTCACAACCACAGCCACGACCCTTGCCGTCACATCTCGCTCTCGCAACCATCGCATCACCGCCATTCCCGCGCCGCTTGTGGACACCGATCCTGGACTCGTGCAGGGCGCGCGCCGAGCAGCGGGTGCAAAAACACCAGCCTTTCCGAAGAAATCGGATCAAAAACGATTCACGCCCACTTCTGTTCCGTCCTATCAGCGAGCATGGGCGATTTGGCCCCGCCTCCAGGTGCGTCGGAGTATAATCGCTATATGCAGATTCGCGGATCAAAAAGCATTCACGCCCACTTTTCCTCTGTCCAATGGGGAGCCAGCCAGAGGTAAAGGGTCGAAGGTGAAGGAGCGAAGCCACGGGGGCTATAAAGGGCCGCGTTCGCTCGCCAGAAAGGCAGTTGAGTTGGGAAGAGTCGGAGTTGGAAAGAGTCAGTCAAGGAGAGTTGAGAAGAGAAGAGTCGGAGAAAGCAGTTGGACGGAGCTGTGGAGAGTTGGAGAGGTGGCGGCGGCGAAGGCAGTCGAGAGGGCGCTCGTATCAGAGTCGGGGAGCTGCGGAGAGGGGAGGCGGAGAGGAGTCGGGGCGCCACCGCCATTTTGCGGCTCATCACCAGACGGGTGGGCTCGACGCGGTCTCGGCCCCAGGCCCGTCTGCCCCCTCATAGTGGAGGGTGGTCCCTTTTTCTTTTGCTTTGAGTATATGTGTTGTTGGCGCCGTCTGTGAAGTAAAACTGTATAAGTGTTGCCGTGTGCTCGGAAGTCGGTAGTAGATCTGCATTGTGTTTCTCTTTTACATTTGTTTTTTGTGCATTATGGTGGTGTTTCTTCTTTTGTTACATTTGCTTTTGGTGTATAATTGTATATGTGTGCTTTCCGTTTGCCGCGGAATAAATGTGCTTTATGTTGAACTGTTTTTCCCGTTTCGCTTCGTCTTTTCTTTTATTGAATCTCCATCTTACTTCACGTAAAGGGTTGGTCGTGGGCTAAAACGCCCGATAATTAATCGAACCGTCGAGGTTGACGATAACACCGCTCGGTTATCCCGATAGTATGGAACGGGTCGCTTAAAGTGGCCCGTGTCCGAAGTCGACCTGCGGCGAGGTGCGATCGCCCGGTCTACCCTCCGTGTGGGTACTTAGGTAGGTCGAATTTGGCGAGCAACCCTATCCCACGCGGGGGGCCGATTGGCACGATCGTGGTGAGGCCGAAAGGCCCACCCGTGACTAGTTCCCGGCGTTAGTCCGAGAGGGTCACGACGGGATTGTCCGTCCGGTGGGCGACGTGCCGCGATTCGAGTTACGTGGCCGTTCGCACGCCGGAGGGCGCGAATCCGCAACAATACACTAACTTGCTACAATTTTTTGAAATTGTTGAAAAAGATATCAGTAATACAATATTCAACAATATTTATTTCGCTGGTGAAATAATACTTGGGTCGTATTTAGTCTTTTCTTCGACATGTTAAGTTGACCTTACCTCGCACGAGAGACAGTTATCGTTGGCTTTCTAGCCATCCTGACGAACCTTTACTTCCCAGATTTCCCTCCTTTCTGGGTTGCAGGGGAAGCACTTCCGGTCCAGTTTAAAATGTTCCAACAGAATTTCCACCCCAAACTGTTTTCAATGCTCGGGGAGCACTTCCTGCCATGCTACCTGATATGGAGGTATCTTTTCTACCAGGTGAAGAAACTTCACCGGCTACTGTTAACCGAAACTTCACCGAAATCAGCTGAAAACCTGCCTCCGAAACACCAGGGGACAACTGCGGTTAAATTAAGCGGCAACACCGGCGAGATGAAGTACAGGTACAGGGGATAACACAAGGATTCATCAACAGGACAGAAACATGCCACAACACATTTTGGGGGTTTTAACATGGAGTAAACGCTGTTGGCTATACATCCAAGGGAAGGTGAACATGATGTTTACATTGTACATCATGTGAATTTTTGTGTACCTTGTCTGTCACAGCGGGAAAGACAACATCGGTATGTACATACACCTCTTGCACCGTTGTGTTCTTGATTTTCACACAATCGCCTGTAAAATCTTGCGAGACAACTCCCCACAGTATCCGGTCACCCCCCCCCCCCCACCAATCATGTAAACAAATCTCCGCCGCTGAACAAGAGTATCGTAGATCTACAAAAGTGTTCCTCTGTAATGTTTGACATTCCACGTAGGAACATAAGTTCACGTTAAACCCTCACTGATCACAAGGATTTTCTTACATGACCGAACGTCGAACCACAAAGGGGCACCAACCATGGGGCACCGTCTTGCTGCGCCCTCATATTGTGGGCATAGTGGTGGTGAGCGACGGCTGAGAAACTCCGAACACCTTGGCTTCAACAACAGGAGGCATGTGTCAGGAGAGCCTGGACATCCACAGGGTGTGAACTCGCCTCTGAGCTGTCTCCATCCACACACCCTCTGAGTCTTCAAGCCTGGGCTTCACTGTTACCCTGGTGTTTAACAGGTAGGGCAACCTGACAACGTCGCGCTGGGATGCAATGTGTGACAAAGTGCACCGTCCCTCAAACGGACGTTAAAAATCAGGGTGTCCCACCTGCAAGTTCAAGTCGGTGAATGTTAAACATCCTCCGGTGAAGATCCAGAATCCTTTCCAGCACCTTCATTATATGACCGATGAGCGTAAAGCCCCTGTATTTACTCGGACCTTGAACATCGCCCTTCCCCTTCCACATCGGCACAATTAACCCTGTCTTCCACTCCTCTGGAATTGAACCCTCTCTCATAAATATGTTCAACAGCCTCTTCGTCCAATTGACTCCGACTTCTTCCACTGCAATTATCATCTCTGGACACACCACATCAATGCCTGGCGCCCTTCCCTTCTTCATCCTCTTCAATGCCGTCCTCACTTCCTCTCTATGATCTCCACCAACTCCACTTTGCCCTCGACATAACATGGTAGCTCCACCTCGCCGTTGCTTCCTTCTCAGTTCAACAACTCTCTGTAAGACCCTTCCATCACCTTCAACACTGCCCGTGTCTCTGTCATGAACCTTCTGCTCCCATCCTTAATCACACCCACCACCCCGCCCCCCATTCATGTCCTCCTTTATATCTTCATCCCTGTCACGAGTCAATTTATATATCATCTTCCTCCCACCATCCTCTTCCATATCATTCCTCACCTTAGCCTCCTTGTTGCTTTATTCTTCTGCCCAAACAAATATAGCAACCAAGCATCCGGCTGTCTCCCCCAATCATTGATCTTCTCTATCCTTTTCCAAACCTCCTTCTTTTCACCAACTGCCTTCGCCACCTCCTCTGTTCACCGTACTTGGTTTCTATCCCTCGAAGATGCACCCTTTCCTGACGTCCTAACTACACAAAACTTCTGCAATTCCCCTAAACGCCTCCCCATACTTCTTCCACTCGTCCTCCAAACCTCCTTCTTTGCTAAGTTGTTCACACCTTGCCCTCAACCTCTCCTTGAACTCAAGGGCAATGTTTCGCAAACACTTCCCCCACCTAGTAATCTTCCGTCCCCTGCTCTTAAACTCCCTCATTTTTTTCCATCCGGACCACAAACACCATAGGTCTGTGCTGGGTGGTAACACGTTCTCCCGCCATTGCCTTACCTCCCGCCATGTTCTCCTTACCTCCCGCCATCTTCTTAACCCTCCACAACTGTCACTTCCTTGTCACCACCAAATCCAGTTCTGTTCTATGTTGTCCACTCCTATTGGTCATCTTGTGGCTTTCCCACTTTTGAAAGAATGAACCAGCTCTGATCATCCCATTCCTCGCACACCAGATGCACCAGCTCTTGACCCTCTCTATTCCTCATTCCCCAACCAAATTTACCAACACATTCCTCTTCACCCGGCTCTGCTACTCCCACATGTGCGTTAATGTCCCCTGCAATGCACAGGATAACGTCCAGTTCAATCATTTCCGTCATCCTCTCCAGTGCATCCCTGAATTGCTGCTTCTCCACCCCTGTTCTTCCCATTTGTGGCCCATATACTGACAGAACACAAACTATCTGCCTCTGTACCACCAACCATGCCATCACTATCCATCACTCCCATCTTACCACTCCAACCACCTGCTTCATGATCTCTTCCGAGACTATTATTACCAAGCTATTACTCCTTCCATCCCCACCCACGTGCAACAGCTTGTATCCTCCTACCAACCTCATCGCCCTGTCTCCTTTTCCATGTGCTCTCCTGCACACATAACATTTCCAACCTCCTCTGTATCTTCTCCACCACCTCGACTCCTCCCCCCCCATTGATCCGACATTAAAACGACCCAGCCGAACTTCGCTTCTGAACTACTGCCCACCTGGCAGAGCTGGTACCATCTTGATCAGTTTGGGACGCTCTGGTCATTAATCAGCAGTGCTGCCCGGGCTGACCTATTGGACCCACAACCCTCGCCTGTTGTGATAATCTTGTGTGTGCACACCGCTCTCCTCCACTCTCTCCTTACCTCCCCTACTGCCCACCCCTTGCCTTTCCCTCCACACTTGCCTCCTCATCCCTACCCTTGAAGAACTCAACCCTACCCCCACCCCACTCACTCTCCTCTTCCTTCTCCTACCCCTCCCCTTCTTATGTCCTGCTCTCCATGCACTCCTTAATACATTAAATTGTGCTTGTTCAGCTTACAGCAAATAAATACACAAAAGTCAATCAATTCTCACAAAATCTCAAAATAAAAATCACAAAATCTCGAAAATCAGAGCTCAAAAGTCACTCAGTGTCTCAGTTCAACCCTCATGCTCACAGAGTCCAAAAGCACAAAGAGCACCAACCGTCGATTCACTCCACCGCATAACATGATAACCCAACATATTGGATCCTGAGTGTGCCATTTTATTTTGTGGCACGGTGGGGAACACACGGTGGCAGCAGAACAGGTGGACAGCTTCGGCCCAAACCTAACCTGACCCACTAATCTCTCTACTCGAACCAACCCCCTTCCATCCATATAAACTAACTCCAACCTGGCTTCTCTGTTCCTCGAAGCCCTGCGAGCTAGTCTGTCCCTCCCGGTCCCACTAATCGCTCCAACTATCCCATCTCCCAGAAGGAAAATCAAAGCACACACGGTGACAAACATTATGAGGTGGCGTGGCACCACAAATCTCGCCGGAGGAGTAGCCCGATGGGGGAAGTGCTTACCCCATACTACAAATTTGGGACACAATAGGTCCACACAAAATCCAGTTTCCCTACTCTGTTATAACAGCAGCCGCAGATGTGAAAAAATGGTACCAAGGGGAACCATCCATAGACTTGCTCTCTGCTCGAGCCTCTGCTTGTCCCACATCCATTTTATTGCCCAATGTCTTCATGTCATTCTTCCACATCTCTATTTTTGCCAGAAGCTGCGTCATTATCATCATAATCGGCCGATGCTTGCAATGCCGCCCCACTGCCCCATGGCAGTAACTCCATTGAGGGGCTGCACTTTCCAGGGGATGGGGGTGGGGGCTATCGATCACTATGGGCACCTCTGCTGCACCCCCCCCCCCACTGCTCCCTCTCCGACAGTGTCATTCTGGGAAGCTGCTTGCACATCCTCTATTAAATCCACCTGCTCCTGCCAGGCTTGGTTAGACATAGCTGCTTTAGAATTCAATTTTCACCATCGCTACGCTCCCTCTAAATTTTAAGGTGCGCTGGTCGCACCTCAAGTCCAATCTCACTCCTCATGTCAAATGGTACGGGTTCGGCAGGGGTCACATAGGTAGTTCTTGGACCCACCTCCCGGCCGATGACAATGAAGCCGATGAGCCGCAGATAACTCCGCGGCATGACGGGTTGCTAAGCAACTACAGACACCATCAGAGACATTTAATTTAGGTAGTGTCCAACGTCCAAATCCCACTTTACCTTCCCAGCAAATTAATCACCCCAGGTGAGGACAGCGTTTCACAACGCTCCACTTCTGTCAATCAAAAGGGCGAAGCGATACCGCATGTGGAAATGGACTTACATTGCCTTCTGAAAGTATTCACACCCATGGACTTCATCACATTTTGGTGTGTTACGGCCTGAATTTAAGGTGAGAAAAGGATATCTCTCTTTCGAGTGCAGCCTTATGGCTGCTGGTTGCATCATTGGTTGGGACACGGTTATACCGCTGATGCAGTGTCAAGCGATTACCGATTGCCAATCGGTCATATAAACCCGTGCACCCGGAGACGTACAAGCAACGTCCAAATTGGACAAATGAACACTTCTTTTTTTTAGCAGTCGGAACTGCTGCTAAGTTCAATTCTGGAGCTTAAAATTTGTAATTCGGCTTAGTTTAAGAGATTCAAGAGGTTATGGCATGTGTGGAAATTAAATAAAGCCACGACCGCTGGCATCTCCAGGCGTTTATAAGCATTGAAATATATCCAGCAATTCATTGGTACGATGATCAGGCATTCGATGATATGTGAGGAAAATGAAAAAAAAAACTATCGTTGATTGACCATTGCAGCCTCTTCCAAGTCAAGCCATTGTTGAAGAGGCCAAACAAAATGGCGAATTAAGACCTGAGTGAGGTTACCAGGAGGAGCCTTAAGATGCCAGTGAGGTGGCCAAGGATGTGCCTAAGAAAGGATATAATTAAATAATGCCGTTAATTATCTTCCAAAAGGGTGTTTTTATTCACCCAAACACCCAATTTTCACTCACGCACTTCCTTGGTGTTCCCTTAGTATGCATACAAAGTTTCATGGCTTTGGTGTTATGGACACACACACACATTCCTTGGAGGATTGTAAGTGGTTAATTGAACACAATACAAAACAAGAAAAAGAGCAATCAGAGATTGCACACCCTCACCAGGACTTCTTTTGTGTGGTGTTTGTGTACTGCATGCCTGGTGTTGGCTTGATGGTTAGGGTGGTGGGTTTGGGATCCAAGGATCCTGAGTTCAAATCCTGCTCGGCTGTTGAATTAACACCAGGTGGGGTTGACTCTGCCTGTCATTCTTCCGAGGTTGGAAAAATGAGTGCCAGCATGCTGGTATCCTGTGTCGGAGTGGCGACCTGTCCAGGATTGTACCCAATGGCTTAGGAGACTGCAAAAGCAGCACCAACGCTCTGAACGGAGTATGGTCCCAATGGATGGATAGATATGTACTGGTGTGTTACGTAATTAATAAGAGACATAATTAGAACTGCCACTTTATAACTGCTGCCAGTGATGACCTGGTACCAAAACGTCCTGCTTTGATGCAACCCCACTTTTATCGGCATCTGACGCTGACCCATGACGTTTTATATTATTATTCATTATTCAATTGAATTTGCAATGGTATTAAAATAAATTAAATTAAAATCAAATGGAAGATCAAATAGGTACAAGTTCTGCATTTGGAGTAATCAGAAATAACCCAAACAAGCAAAAAGCAAAGATGAAGTCATCAGGATGAACCTGGATAGGATTCACATTTCAGCTGCTACTTCTCTACCCTCAAACCCATCCAGGCACAACCAAGTGAGCCTTATTCAAAATAAATAAATAAATTTTAAAAAAACAAATAATTCTGGCTGCCAGACCATGCATCCCATCAGGTTGAAATTTGAGATATATCCCCATCACGACGAGATCATAATTGTGAAGTTTCACATCAATTAATTAAGCAGTTCAAGAGAAATATATATTTTTAAGATTTTCTCTCAATCCAATATAGCTGTCAGACCATGTGACATCAATTATTCGTGAAGACCCTGGTATCCCCATGGCCATGGCTTGGGGAACATTTGTGTGAAGTTTCCCCTCGATCTGGAAAGCCGTTCTAGAGAAGAAGATTTTTGTAGGTTTTAGAGTAAATCCAATATGGAGAGTTTATGAGAAAAACGAATTATGCAGAAACAATTTTTCAATAAGAAGTTTTTTATTCATTACTGAAAAGATCAAAC
>NC_140967.1:812448-827448 GCF_056783735.1 Eptatretus burgeri | reverse complement strand
GCCCCGCCCACTTTTGCTAAGCTCCGCCCACTTTTCATGAGGTATTTTTCTAAGCCACGCCCACTTTTCCTAAGCCCCGCCCACTTTTGCTAAGCTCCGCCCACTTTTCATAAGGTATTTTTCTAAGCCACGCCCACTTTTCCTAAGCTCCGCCTACTTTTGCTAAGCCCCGCCCACTCTTACATCATTTCCAGTTCATCTCTGACTCACAAAGAAATCACTAGAAAATTACAGGATGTTATGGTTTTGAAAAATTTCCCAATGAAGGCTTGCCTAGGCTTGCCCAGGGAATTTCCAAAGGAAACCACACCCACCAGTCTTTCTCTATAAAAGCTTCAAACCCAGGCTCCATTTTAAACATTTGTTTTTGCTGGCAATGGTGTTCTGTGTGCTTGTCTCGAACTGTCTGTCTTCTATGGAACTAAACCTTCAAGTTGATGAACTGGATTCAAACCTCTTATCTATTGAGGTAAGATTTTTTATTTTCCTATTTTCAAACTTTGATTGAAGCATACTCATTTAATAATTAAATAACTTAATTAATACATTATTATTTTCTCTCACAGGAAATTGTGTCTGAAATACGAAATGAAAATACTGCTTTTGCTACAACTTGGGGGAAATTGTTGGCTTGGTTGAAGACCTTGAGTGGGATGACTTTGGTGTTCCTTGGAACTCTCTGTCTTGTATGGAACTAAACCTTCAAGTTGATGAACTGGATTCAAACCTCTTATCTATTGAGGTAAGATTTTTTATTTTCCTATTTTCAAACTTTGATTGAAGCATACTCATTTAATAATTAAATAACTTAATTAATACATTATTATTTTCTCTCACAGGAAATTGTGTCTGAAATACGAAATGAAAATACTGCTTTTGCTACAACTTGGGGCGAAATTGTTGGCTTGGTTGAAGACCTTATGAGCGACCAAGACCCACAGAACGAGTTCGTCCTTGATGACCCAACCAAAGAGTTATACCTTGGAGACCAACAAAATCCTGAAAAAGAGTTTTACAGCAATAGTACTCATTGTGAGTTATCAAGACAATACCCACTGAATAAGTTATACCTTGATGAGCCAGAATACAAGTTTTACCTTGGAGACTCACAAATTTTGAAAAAATCAGTAAATGAGTTCTGCCTTGATGGTTTAAATAACTACCTTGGAGACTCAGGAAAAGGGTTCTGCCAAGATGGTTCTAAATATGGGGCCTACCTTGGAGACTCACAAATTTTGAAAAAATCAGTAAATGAGTTCTGCCTTGATGGTTTAAATAACTACCTTGGAGACTCAGGAAAAGGGTTCTGCCAAGATGGTTCTAAATATGGGTCCTACCTTGGAGACTCACAAATTTTGAAAAAATCAGTAAATGAGTTATCCTTAAGAGACTTTGTAAGTTGGTTTTACTTTGAATACTTGAAATGTGGGTTCTGGATTGATAACTCACAATGTGATACATATCTTGGAAACTCAACGGGAATGTGGTTATACCTTGAAGACTTGGAAAGTTGGGTTTATGTTGGACACTTGAAACTTTTTTGGGGGCTTTTATTTATTTATTTATTTATTTATTATTATTATTATTTTATTTATTTATATTTTGGAGACTTTTGGAGTTGCTATCACTCTTTGGGATCTAAACCTATCAAGAAAGTTCTTACTCCCTCTTTCTATGTCATCAAACCTGAAAGCCTTAAAAGACAGAATTGGAAGAAGAGAAAAAAAAAAAAAAACGTAAAATATATATATATATATATATATATATATATATATATATATATATATATATATATATATATATATATATATATATATATATATATATATATATATATATGTGGAAATCTCATTTTGAAAAAGACTGTGTTGGGTGAGGATTGAGTTGGGGTTGAGATTTTGAATGTGAGGGTTGGGGTTGAGATTTTGAATGTGAGGGTTGGGACACACACACACATACACATCAACAAACAAAAGTTAAGCCTTGACTATTCAGTTGAGGATTCTGTGTTTGGGGTTCACAGATCTAAGAACGTCCCCCTTGACACACATTATATACTGTTATACACCTCGGACTTGGCCCTCGAGTGTCCACAACGGTGTATAGTAGGAGGGAGTGAAGCGCCAACCTATTGCTCCCATTACACACACACACACACACACAAACAAAAGTTAAGCCTTGACTATTCAGTTGAGGATTCTGTGTTTGGGGTTCACAGATGTAAGAACGTCCACCCCTTGACACACATTATATACTGTTATACACCTCGGACTTGGCCCTCGAGTGTCCACAAAGGTGTATTATCTGCTTAGTTTTGTCTTTTGTAATTCCTGTGAATATAATGAACCTAAAATCTCTTCCCCTTCCAAATCATATATTTTATAAGTCCAAGGAACTGTATCTATTACATCAACAATTTTAAAAAGTTCTTTCGTCCATCGTTCAGTAAAACCCTTTTCAAAATGAGATTTCCACCTATATATTCTTACGATATCACCAACTTTGAACTTAGGTTTTCTGACATTAATCTCTTTTTCATATTTTAATTTTGTAAATGTTTCTGATGGCTTCATATTCGTTGACGTGTGAATCGTGTCATTATACTTATCCACAATATCCTGAATAAAAGATGACCATTGTTGTGAACCGAGTTGTGTGAATTTTTTATATAGTCTCTCTTTTAAGGTACGATTAAAACGTTCAACAACAACTGCCTTCCCTTCATTGAAGGTACTGTATAATGTAATACTGTTATTTTTTAGAAAATTCATAAATGTCTTGTTATAAAACTCTCTACCCTCATCAGTCCACAATTTCTTAGGTTTTCTCTTACTTTTATTAAATATCTGTTGAAAAGCTAACATAAGAGTATTACCTGTTTTGTTTTTTAAAGGGACAACCCACGCATATCTACTCCTCAAATCAATAACGGTTAAAGCATACTTGTACCCCTTATCATTATTGAGTTCAATCAAATCAGCAGACCAGATATAATCAACTTCCTTGGAATAAACTTTCCTTCTCTGAAACTTTGTGAATATTGGTTTATGTAATTCATCAGCTAATTGCTCTTCAGTCTTAATGGCATCATTAGAGCCTATAAGTTTTTTGAATTTCCAAGTCCAAGTTTCAATTTCGCACTAATCATCTTCTTCACGATGAACCTATCAACTTTTTCTCTCAAGGTTGGATTTTGTATCAGAGACAAATTATACAACATTTCTCTATCGGCTTCATGCTTTTCTTCCAACGTTGTGGTATTCCCATAATCAATATCGTGTCTCATGCACACTTCATCAACTCTATTGATTGGTTTACTCCAGGATTTAGGATTGTTTGCCTCATCTAATCTTTTATCCAAGTTTGTGCCTGGACCACAGAAAGAATACCCTGGAAGATGTAATTCCCCTGGTATTCCAGTAGTTGTAAATTTACTTCCTGATAAAAACTTTTGTATATCTCCTCCGAGTTTGTGTTTGGAGATAAATTGATTTTTTTTTTGAACCACACACCGAACATATACCTTTTTGTATAACCCTGTTATTTTTACTTTTAATATATGAAATATTTTTAGTATTAGTTTTCTTTTTACATTTGAGACAATAACTCATTTATTTATGAGAAACATTTCTGCAGAGTGCAAAAACCTTTTTAGTTTCCAACATGCACATTTGAATCTTAATTTTTAAAACATAAAGAATCCTTAGAAATGCCTTCACTCTCTCCTCCATTTATTTAAGAAAAAACTTGAATTAAAATGAATAGCTTGACGATGCTAATAGTTTTGTTGAAAGTATTGCAAATAGACTTGTTAATTCTTTGTATTCCTTCCTGGTGGGTTGAGTTATTTTCTGTAATACCTCTATTCTTTTTTGAATCTCACTGGTTTCCATACTATAATATTTATTTATTCTCTCTCTTTCCTCCCTCTCCCTCTCCTCCCTCTCTCTTCTCTTTTTCCTCCTTCTCTCTCTTCTCTCTTTCCTCCCTCTCTCTATTCTCTCTTTCCTCCTTCTCTCTCTCCTCCTTCTCCTTTTCCTCCTCTTCCCTCTCTTCTTCAACTCCTTCCTCATCCCTTACTATACTTGAATCGTTTACACCCCATAGAATATTATACATATATTCATCAGGATTTCTTGTTATTCCTGTATCCAAAATAATTTTTTTACAACAGGAAACCAATAAAATTTCTTTTGAATTTCTAAAAGAGCCTTACCTTTTCTTAACCTTATAATTTTTTCATTATTTAACATTCTAATTAAATCTAAAGTTGTCGGTTTATCAACATCAGCATAATGCCAATCTTTTATTGAAAATACCTCATTCTTATGTTGTAGAACATATTTATTAAAATACCGAATACCCTTTTCTTGAAGGTATGCTTGGACACAGAAATGATAATTTTCTTGAAGCCTTCTTGCTGTCATTTATGTATTAGAAATATATGTTAGAATAATATTATGGCACGAAACACCTCCCCATCTTCCCATAGTTAAATCATTTTGTATTTCCTTACTTATTATATATAATCCTGTTTTTTCTGTTTTCATGAGATAAACAAGGGCAAAACCATTATTATATTTACCCTTATTAAATTCTTTTATTTGTTGTTTACTAATCGTAGCCCCACAAAACTCATTCTCAATACCAAGTGGATAATATTCTTCCTTTCGAGACTGATTTAATTGTTCCAGGTCTTCGAGGTTAATTTTAAATGACCAATTATACCCTAAATCATTCATATCATACCCCCATTGTTCTATTCTCATACAAACGATACGCCCTTCTTTATAAAAATTTATTTTAATTCGAACTGTGAATTCTGTATGACCTGGAGATAATATCAACACTTCTGTATCTTTAGAATACACAGCCGTTTTATTTAAGTATATATATTGTGATAAATCGCTTAATCTCACCAAGTCATTTGCGTCAGTCGGGCTTGGATAATTTTTTAATTTATAAGCATTTTTCATGTTAATATTTTTGTTTATATTATATTTATGTCGTTCAGCCTGTGCCTTTGTGTAATAATTTGATAAATCAATATCCAGTTCTTGAGATACACCAAAGATAGAACCATCTTTACCAACATAAGTCATTTATATTAGATTAAAAATAATATCATAAAATTTTTTATTTTTGTTGAGTTGAAATAACACATATAGACATAATTGACCACAACACTTGGAATTTAATTCTTGGACTTGAAATGTTTGATAAACACCATTCTGTAAGAATTTTATGACTTCAACAGGTGGTGGAAGACCAAAACTATCAAAATAATATTTGTCTTGACTATTAAAAATACAAACCCAATGAGAACCGTTCCCATCATTATCTTCTAAGTTCATAATAATATTCTTTGTATGTTTCGACACATTTGTTAATTCATCTCTCATACAAATAACCACATTATGAATTTTTAATTTCTTACAATATTTGGCAAGTTGTAAATTTGATGTTGTATTCTTTCCAAATTCTTTCAACCACTCATCAATGCTCATTTATTTATTAGAAAGATATAATCCATTACCTCTTTTCGTTAATTTTACACCTGCTTGTGCTATAGAAGAAAGCATATCTCCAACTAACAATCTCGCTTTATCAGGCAGACCTTCAAGTTTTTCAGCAAAATCTACAATTACACCACTTCCACTAATTTGTTTCTCCAACTCTTTGTTATGTCTTTCCAATTCTTTTTGAGCCTGGAGTTGAGCCTTCCTTTCGTTGGCAGTTTTGACCGCTGTTGAAATACCACCCGTCAATGCTCCAACCGCACTTAAACCAGCAAATAAAGGAATTAGAAATGGGAGAAATCCTCCACTCGTCTCTCTTATTGAATATTTTTTCAACATTGGTTTTGTCATTTTAATTTTAAGTGAGCCAGTGTCATTCAAGATTTTAACCTGTTCTCTTGTGAGCAAAACATCAATTCTTACTGCTCCTTTTCTCTGAATTGTATTAACGTTAATCGTACAAGGCTTTTGATTTTGAACACAAGATGATAGTTTATGAAGATTGATTTGATTAACATATACCCCAGTTGGTACTTTGCCACTCATTTATTTAACAAAAAATTATGTGAGACTAATCATCACACCATTATCTGTATTAATCTGCAATTCTGTTTCTTCCAAAAGCAAACAATATGTATCAACTTCTTCACTCTCTCCTCTTTCAATGTATAGGGAAGTATCCACTCGATTAGACTTTATAGTTTCTTTTTGAGCGCTCAGGTCAAACGTATAGATTGTATACAAACTTTTAAATGCTGTCATATCTAAAATAGGTTCTTTATTTCCATTACTTTCACACACCTTTTGGTAAGACTTGTATGCTTCAGCAAAATCATTTTTTTCCCAATTAATTTCCAATCTATCTCGTGGATAAAATGTTCCATCTAGAGAAACGCGAAGTTGTTTCACCTTAGCATTATCACTCAATGCATTATTCTTATCAGTCGCAGTATCACCATCTGGCTTTTTAAAAATCATCCACAGATATCGTGGCTTTCCTTCCAGAACACCCAAATTCCACGTGTAAGTAGTTTGATTGAGTTTAACGTGTTGACATCTTCTTTTGAGGTATGATACACTGAGTGGTTTCTTTGAGTTAAGTCTTCGATTCAACATCTCTTCTGTTTTAAGATTAGGAGTATATTCACTGATATACCAACTCATCTCCTCAATTACAAATTTATTCTGATCACCAAAAGCATTACCAACACCAAAAAGCAATCTATTTTCATTATCATTCCTTTGTAGTTGAAATCTAATTTTAAGACCATACAGAACTTTATCATAATCACAAAATCCAAATATACCTTTAAGAGGAACTGCCACAGTAAAACTATTTTCTGCTTTTGTATCATCATTATACATTCCTTTCCTTTGAATATATCCAGGGTCTGTGTTTGTTCCCGTTGACATATCAGGAATAAAACCTTCGACAGACCCCTTTCCCATTCTATCACTGAATGTATAGAGTGTAAATTTCATCATTTCAGATACAGCAGAGACATAATCAACCGCTTCAACTTCTTGTGTTCCAATATACAATCGCACACTATCAAACATTTTCCAGAAGAAATCATTTACAAGTGTAGCGTTTGTGTTATTCCCAGCCTTAGTGAATTTAAATTTACACAACAAGAAACTTTCGGAGAGATTCAAATAGGTTTGTTGATTATTTATTTCAAAACTTTTTGTACCATTTGTATTCCAGTCTGTTCCAGTTATTGCATTTACCTTGAAGTAATCTTCTTTTTTAGTGGAGTTTGAGATAATAATAGTATCATCCAAATCATAGATACTATCAATTGCTTCCATACTTGTATTTATTTAGGAAAAAAGATGTTAAAACTTTTGAAACCCTGATCCAAGTATTTGAATTATTTTCTGTCGTTCTTGGGGGGACAACTGAGTTTTACCTTTCTTAATTTCTTTTATTGCTTGTAATTTATGAGATTCTTTCTGAGCATCTTTTATACTCTTTACAGCACCTGCTACATTTCCCACAGCAGAAGCAGTTGAACCAATTAGGTCTTTATGTTTAAGAATAGTTGAACCAATACCCATGAGAGTATCAATTATCCCATCTCCTCTAAATTGATGTCCAACACCCCTTTGTCTCTTAGGTTTATAGTATCCTCTACCAAGATACATACCTTCACCCTTGTAGTACGGGGAAAGGAACATCCCATCCCCTGTAATTATTTTATATTTTCCCAACTCGTGCTTCCTCACAATAACCATCGTATTTATTTATTGAAAAACTTCACGTAGGTGAATTCTGATGGATATAACTTCTCCATTAAAAGAGATCACACGATTATCTTGGTCGGTTATCCTAAAATTTACTCTGTGTATGGTTTTTCCTGACACAGGTAGATAAACCAAATTTTTAGGCTCCATATTGAATTTATAACCGATTGGGGTTGAGTATGCGCTGAATGAAAATATTGTATTTGTTTTTAATCCATCATTATAAGCACCATCAATCAAATCACAGTGAATTAACACCGAATTTATTCCTGAGGATATTTGAATGACATTATCACTGTAAAACGTCCCATTAGTTTCAATCTTTTTTGAGGAGAAACCTAATAACTCTCTAAATGAATTATCAATTGTGAAATCAACCTTGTAGTTATTTTTAACTTTAATCGTTGATTTTGAAGTATGTTTTTGAATGTTTATAACAATATTTTTTGGTTCATCACCCTGTTCTTTCATAAGACGAGCAATTTCGGAAGATATTTGAGAAATCTCGTATGCTCCGGGTGAGACTGTTATCGTTTTGTATCCACTTCCCGGATTATAACTAAACTTGTCATTTTTCTCGGTTATATTAAATAAGGTATTATAAGTCTCCATGGACAATAAAGATGCCTCATATTCTTTTGTTGTGTCAAGTTGTAGTGGGTATGGGAATGAAGATGTGTGGTCGCTTGTTGTGAAATTAAAACTCAGGATTGTGCTTCTCATCTTATTTAATATGAGTTAAAATGTCTTTATATTGAGATTTATTAATTATTTTCATGTTCATCAACTGGTCTAAAATGGCTGATGCTTCATTAAAACAATTGTTATTTCCAGCCTTCTTACTGCCGAACAACAATAACAGTCTATTAACTAATTGCGATGGGTCATTTGGAAGAAAACTAATACCTGAACCAAGGATACTTAAAGCCTGAATAATGTGTTTCTCCTTCTCATTCTTCCTACTTTTACCAGAAAGAATAACCTTATAATTTAGAGTGTTCAGCAAATCAATATATACTCTATCATCATTATTTTCCATATCCAATGGTTTATCAATATACTTTGATTCATCCCTCACAGTTGAACCTTGTCTTCCATCTTTTGTGAGAAGAAACATTAATCTCGGAGTTAGTTTAACAGGGGGTTGAGCAGAACTTAAGAACCTTAATTCATCATTAAATATCAATACCTTTTCTTGAACAAGATGAAATATTGCTGGTTGTTCTGTTGGAATGAGTCCTGCTTTGGTTTTTGAATCCGCTGAATATTCATTGTTTTGAACAGCATTCACAATATAATCAGGGGGTTGATTAATCTCTTCCAGTTGTTGAAATAAACCTTCATCATCATATTCTAATTCTCCTAAATGCTCTAATTCTTCCTCCGTCATTTGACTGAAATCTTTTAACATTTGAAGCTTTCTAGGAGTATATTCTACTGTGGGAACTGTGGAAACATCTTTCATTTTTTCTTGGGAAGTTTTTAAAAGTGGTTTAAAAAATTTCTCTTGTTTTTTTCAAATGCTTCTTCGCCCGTTAGTTTCTGTCTGCGTTTCTTCTTTATGTCTTCCTGTTGTTTTACAACTTTTGAAACCAACTCTTGATGTTCCTTAAATCTTCTTGCTCTTTCTTTTGTATCCATTTATTTATTGTAAAATATCATTTAATGAATTGTAAAGATCAACAGGGAAATTTTCCTTTTCTTCATCATTCAAGTAGATGTGTTCAAATAAATCCTTTTCTTTAAATATTTCATCAAATTCTTTATTAACATTAATGCGAGTTGTAATTTCTTCTTCACTAATCCTTGCATCTCTGCTTTTCATACGTTTGTGTTGAGTTTCTTCATCAACATCAAAACCGAATGATAAAATCTTCACTCCGCTCAGATATTTAATAATTTGTCTCGTTCCTTCTGGATTAGTTTCTAATATCCCAACACCACCAGATTTTAGTTTCTTTAACTCACTCTTACAATGTGAATATTTTGTTGTACCAAGAGAAACCTCCTCAAATATTTGTCCTTCATTCCTCAATCGCATATGTTCCTCCACTGAAATATAGTGATAATCTTCACCTTTTACTTCTCCAGGTCTTATTGCTCTAGTTGTTGTTGATACAATGCGTATCACGGGGTGTTTTTTAAGTAAATTTACAATATTCTCATTTGTACTACACAAGAACCTTGATTTATGAAAGTTTTTTCCAGAAGCAGATTTACCCACAAGATTTATAATAATAGTTGTCATTTATATATGTAATTGTTTATAAAACAAAAAATATATCCCTTAATATCTCATCTTGTTTCACAACAATATATTTATATTTTTCAGTCGTGTGCTTCATATAATCCTCAAATTTCTTTTTACTACATAATGTAGAACAATTATCTCTCCAAAAATTATTGATATCTATTGAATTTAACTTGAATAAAATAAAAGTATTAGCATTGTTTCTGATGGAACGACGAGGAAGTTGAAAGTACGATTGACTAAGATAAATACAATTACAAGAAGAATGTCTCCCTCTTGTGTAGTAGCTATCCATTACCGTTTGGTTTCTCTCATTAACACAATCATCAAAGATAACGAGGTTCTTTTTTGATTTATCCAAATCTTGGGGAGACGGTATATCATCCGTATTATCACTAAGAATACAAGTTATAAGATTTGATTTCTTTTTACATCTCTGTGTATCACAAAATAGTTGAATTATATCTTCAATGTTATAATCATTTAGGTTTTTTTGACGTTTAAATAAACCTATTATATCTTCTTTTTGAAGACCAGCATTAAAACCTTGTGAGAGTAGTTGATACTCTGGTTGAAAACTCGACTTTGTGAAAATTATTAAATTATCATAATCTAAAAAGTTGGGAGTGAGGAGCATTTTTAAAAGTAAGCAGGTTTTTCCACATCCACTTGAACCAACTATGAGACATCTTAATGAATTTGGGAGATTTTTATGGTTGTTAAATTTTATCTTATTTTCCCAAATAGGTAAAAAATCATTCATTTATATATTTGAAAAACAGGTTATTTAATTTATTATTAGCTTTTTTAGAAACTCTATATTTTATCCTAAGTTCAGGTTTAATTTCAAGATAATCCATTATTTTATTTATACAATATCTTGTGTTGATATTTCCCTGAAAATTACATCCATGAATAATATACAACAACAATCCTTTGAACATTTCTCTTATACGTTCAGTTTCTTCCCTTGTAAGGAAAGGTGTGTTATCATCCTCATACTTTACATTCATTTCTCTAATCAATCTTGTAAAGTAATTCATTTTTGGTGTAAATCTAAAAGAATTATTTTCCTTTTTATATTTTTTATTATCATTAATTAGAAGATAATCACAGAATATACATTGTTTATAGGCTTTTGACTCTGTGTTTAATCCCCGTCTTTCACACGCAGGACAATTCTCAAATTTGTCATATGGAGAATCAGGAAAGTCTAGCATATTTATAAAGTAAAACTTTACTTAAACTGAAATTCATCTATACTTTCAGTTGTATATTACCATCGATATCGATATACTTTTTTTCATTATCAGATTCAACGACAACATTTTTTATATTAAAGGTAATTTTAAAATTATCGTTAACTACTATTGAACGAAATGTCATTTCACCTGATATATTAACATCCTTTATTTCATCAAGATTTACATCTTTAGGGTTGTTGAAAAAAATACAAATTTCTCCTTGCATATTACAGATGGTCTTATCTTTTCTTTCTAAAGCTTCATCCATAAGGTTTTTGTTCTTTAATACTTTTTCTTGTTTCATTGCTTTTTCTAGTTTTGAATATATTACTAGAAGGAGAGGAGAAACTTTTGTTAGAGATACTTTAATTGATGTTCTACCAGGTATACTAAAAGCCCTTCCACTGAAGGAAATTGAAGAACTCATATTATTTACCATAATAGTTTTTATCCAATAGTTGTTATATTTATCTTTGTTCAATTTTACATCCTTGACATATTTCTCAGTATCTTTAACAGATGAAGAGATTGATTGAAACTTGTCTTTTGTGTCTTGAAACATTGTATTTATTAAGTGAAAAAGTTGGAGGATAAAATGTTTTTAAGCACAGATTCACCTATAAATTAAACGAAATTTTCATCAAGAAAATTTTAGTTCAAGCAAAGTTTTATTCTATAAATATGGTGAATACAACGTACTGCGATGTTTGTAATCACGAATATAAACATTATAGAAAACACCTCCGAACCAACAAACACACATTTAATCTATTTCATCAAATATCTCCTCTTGAGTTGGAAAGAAAACATTGTGATATCTGTTCAAAGGATGTTTTGAAGAGTAGTTATAATCAACATCTTCAATCACAAAAACACAAGAAAAATGAGTTTAAAGTAAAGGGAGACTATTATATTAAAAACACTGATGAGGCATTTAAAGGGCATATAAAAATAAGGATTTTTCAATTTGGAGAACCCGGTCCATCATCAATAGCTGAATCAATTGAAATAGTGAAACCCGATGTTGAAAAATTTATTAAAAAGACATTAAAAGAAATAAAAACTTTAAAGTTTTATATGGGAGTGAAAATGAATATGAAAAGACAAGATGAAGAACAAACTCCTTATATGAGAACAGATCTTCATTTTATAACATCATTTCAAGATTTTTTGAATAGTGGGGTTTATGAAGAACTATCAAGACAAGAGGAGGATGTTGATAATACAGTGGTAGGAAGTGGATTCAATATTAAAAAATCATCTTTTTAGATATACACATTCTAAAATCAAACCCTCTTAAAGCTTCTTCTTATATTGAATTACCAAAAGAAATAAAACTAAAGAAGGCAGTTGTTAATATTAAGAACAATGATAATAAATGTTTTCTCTGGTCTGTTCTTGCTCACTTACATCCACCAAAATGTAATTCAGAAAGAGTAAAACAATATATGAAATATGAGAATACCTTGGACATTAAAGATTTTAAATTCCCAATGCCACTAACAGATATTCCTAAATTTGAGAAAAAGAATAATCTTTCTATTAATGTATATGGATTAACGGATACAAACAAAGTTCAAATATTAAAAATTTCAAACAACTATAAAAATGAAGAAACACACATTGACCTTTTATATTTTAGTGTTGGAAAGAATTCACATTACACATACATCAATAATTTATCAAGATTAATCTCTTCTCAGGTATTCAGAACAGCAAACAAAATATATCCTTGTAAGCGATGTCTTAATTCATTTCATACAAAAGAACGATTAGAACAACATTCAAAATATTGTAGTAATCATAAATCAGCTGTAATTACAATGCCTAAACCTGGTGAAAAGATTTATTTTGAAGATTATAATAAATCTATCATGCACCCATTTGTGATATACGCTGATTTTGAATGTATCCTTAAAAAGATAAATACTGCTTCTCCTAATCCAAAAGAACCATATACAAATAAATATCAAAAACATATTCCTTGTGGTTTTTGTTATTATATCAAATCATCTGTTGGAGAAAAGTATAACAAACTTGAACATTATCGTGGAAAAAATGCTTCACAAGAGTTTGTAAAACGATTAGAAAAGGATTGTATAAGACTCACTAAATTAATGAAAGAAACAAATGAACCGATGAAATTAACCAAAGAAGAAAAATTAGAATTTAGAATGAACAATATCTGTCATATTTGTGAGGGGGAAATTAAGGAGTTTAAAGTTAGAGACCATTGTCATCTTACTGGTAAATATAGAGGTCCCGCTCATTCCTGTTGTAATCTTAATTATAAATTACCTTCTTTTATTCCAGTCTTTCTTCACAACAGCGCCAACTATGATACACATCTATTTATAAATGAACTTTCAAAAACACCAGGGAATATTTCTGCTATAACAAACACAAGTCAAAAGTATATTTCATTTTCAAAAATGATATTCACAAAACCTATAACTCGTATTAGGTTTTTAGATTCTTACAAGTTTATGGGAACACCACTAGCCTACCTCGCATCAAATCTAAGCTCCACAGACTCTTTTCCAAATCTTAATTCATTCTTTCCAAAAGAGGAAATTCTCACTAAAGAGGAAATTCAGATTAAAGATGAAATTCTGATTAAAGAAGGAATTCTTACGAGAGAGGAAATTCAAACAAGGAATGAAATTCAAAGTAAAGAGAAAATTCTTACAAGTAAGGGAATTTATCCTTATGATTATATGGATTCATTTATGAGATTTAAAGAAACACAACTTCCTTCAAAAGAAAGTTTCTATAATAACCTTTATGAAGAAGAGATAAGTGATAAGGAATATAAACACGCACAAGAAATATGGAAAATATTTAAGATAAAGAACCTTGGAGAATATCACGATTTATATCTAAAAACAGATGTTTTATTGTTAGCTGATGTGTTTGAAGCTTTTAGATCACTCTGTCATAATAAAAATTGTTATGGGTTAGATCCTGCCCACTATTTCACAGCTCCTGGTTTAGCTTGGAGTGCAATGTTGAAAATGACAAAACAAGATATAGATTTAATCAGTGATGTGGATATGCTTTTGATGATTGAGAAGTCCAAGAGAGGTGGAATATCACAAGTATGTTCAAAAAGATATGCTAAAGCAAATAATAAATATCTCCCAAATTATGATAGTGAAAAAGATAGTAATTATTTGATGTATTTTGATGCTAATAATTTGTATGGATGGGCAATGTCTCAATCTCTACCTTATGGTAAATTAGAGTGGGTGGAAGAAAAGAATTATGAAAAGGCTTTGATGAATATTGTTATTTCTTCTCAAGAGGAATTGAATGACGAAGAAGAAGGTTATTATTTTGAAGTTGATTTGAGGTACCCGAGTGATCTTCATAATAAGCATAAAGATCTTCCTTTTGCATGTGAGAAAGAAACTCCAAAGAAAGAATGGTTAAGTGATTATCATAAAAGTTTTAATATTAAAGGTAAATCAACAGAAAAGTTATTAACAACATTCTATGATAAAGAGGGATATGTTTTGCATCAGAGAAGCTTAAAACAGTTTTTGAGAGAAGGATTGAGAGTAGCTAAAATTCATAGAGTTTTAAAATTTAAACAAAGTCCTTGGGTGAAAAAGTATATTCAATTCAATACAGATATGAGAGCAAATACAAAAGTAAAATTTGAAGGGGACTTTTATAAATTAATGAATAATGCTGTATTTGGAAAGACTATGGAAAATGTTAGAAACAGGCAAAACAT
>NC_140967.1:764948-809948 GCF_056783735.1 Eptatretus burgeri | reverse complement strand
TGAATCCCCCCCACCACGCTTGGTGTGAAGGGGAGGGGTGCGGCAGCTCGCTCACGATTGGTGGATGCACGGCGTGAGGCGGTCGGAGTGGGGGCACGCCCCCCTTCGAGAGCTTTCTGGAAACGCCTCAAAGGAAGGAGGAGCCAAGAACGGGGCGGGGCACGGGGCGGAGCGAAGGGCGAAGCCGGTCCCTACAAAAGGGTGGGTGTGAAGAGTGGTGGTTGGTTGGTTGTTCCCTTGTCCCAGTTGGAGGCTGAAGGCTCTTGGTTCGTGCAAGCGATCGACAAAAGGCGTGGACGTGAAGGTCGACGAGAACGTCATTCCCTTTCCTGTTCCCTTGTCCCTGAAGGGGAATTGTGGAGAGTGGTGCTGATAACGCCAAGGTCGGAGGTTCTGTTCGTTCGTCCGAACTGTCGAGCGGACCACACGAGCGACGCGCGGCACGAGCTCGTGGACCACGCCGGAGGGACTCGGAGTTACGGTCGCCAAGGACTCCACGCGCTCAGGGAAGTCGCGACTTCCTTTTCTTTTGCGGTTTTGTGTAAATGTCTGTGGGTGGCGCCAGTCTTGTAAAGTAGAACTGTTGAAGTGTTGTAATAATTATATTCGGTTTTAACTCTTTCCCTGCTTCCTTTTGACTGTGTGTGTGTGTGTGTGTGTGTGTGTGTGTGTGTGTGTGTGTGTGTGTGTGTGTGTGTGTGTGTGTGTGTGTGTGTGTGTGTGTGTGTGTGTGTGTGTGTGTGTGTGTGTGTGTAATAAAGTGCTTGTTTGTTGAACTGTTTTCCCATTTCGCTTCGTCTTTTCTTTTATTGAATCTCCATCTTGCATCACGTAAGGGATTGGTAGTGGGTTTAAAACACCCGGTAATTAATCGGAACCGTCAAGGCCGACGATAACTCCGCTCGGTTATCCCTGTAATACGGAACGAACCGCTTATGCGGTTCGTGTCTGGAGTCGGCCTGTGGCGTGGTCCCATCCCTCGGCAGATTACCCGCGTGGGTACTTAGGAATATCGACATTCGGCGATTCACCCTATTTCGCGCGGGTAGACTGCGGACTGGGTGGTGGTGGGGTTAACCCCCACCCGTGACTGGTTTCTTGCGGTAGTCCCAGGAGGGTCACGACTGAATTGTCCATCCGGTGGGCGACGCGGTCGCGATTCGAGTTACGTGGCCGATCGCACGCCGGCGGACGCGAATTCGCAACAATATTGTTGCGGATTCGCGCCCGCCGGCGTGCTGACGGCCACGTAACTCGAATCGCGGCACGTCGCCCACCGGACGGACAATCCAGTCGTGACCCTCTCGGACTAACGCCGGGAACCAGTCACGGGTGGACCTTTCGGTCTCACCGCGATCGAGCCAATCAGCCCCCGCGTGGGATAGGGTTGCTCGCCAAATTCGACCTACCTAAGTACCCACGCGGAGGGTAGACCGGGCGATCGCACCTCGCCGCAGGTCGACTTCGGACACGGGCCACTTAAGCGACCCGTTCCGTACTATCAGAATAACCGAGCGGTGTTATCGTCGACCTCGACGGTTCGATTAATTATCGGGCGTATTCAGCCCACTACCAACCCTTTACGTGAAGCAGGATGAGGATTCAATGGGAGAAATGACGAAGCGAAGCGGGAAACAGTTCAACACAAAGCACATTTATTCGCGACACACGGGAAGCACACATATACAATTCCACCAAATGCACACAGAAAAGACACAATGCAATTTACACAAAAAGCAAATATAAAAGCGAAAACACAATGCAGAGCTAATACCGACTACCGAGCACACGGCAACACTTATACAATTCTACTTCACAGACGGCGCCGACAACACATACCCAAAACCAAGGAAAAGAAATACCCTCAAGGATGAGGCGGGCCTGAGGCCGAGACCGGGTCGCGCCTACCCGTCTGGTGATGAGACGCGGAGCGGCGATGGCTCCTCAACTCCGCGGGCCTCGCGGACGGTGTCTGGTAGGGGGTGGGAAAGGGGCCCCCTTGGTCGCACTATCTCAGCGCGGGGGGAAACAGGAGGGGGTTGCTGATGCTCGGGGTATAGAGGATCTTTATTGTCCCGCGACGAGCGTCTCCACCTCGGCCAGGTCGCGCTGTCGGCCTCCCTCGGGTGCAGCTCCCTGCACGACGCGAGCACCCCCTCGTCTGGTGTCGCCGCCTTTCCACAGCTCCGTCCCCTCCGTTCCGACTCCAACGCACACGACGAGCAGCTCCACCGCCCGCGAAGTCTTGACTCTCTGTTTCCGACTCTCCTACTCTCCTACTCTCCGCCTCTGGACTCTCCTACTCTCCTACTCCCCGACTCTCCGCCTCTGGACTCTCTGGACTCTCCGCCTCTCGACTCCTCCTCCTCTCCTCCTCTGGACTCTCTTCGTCTACTGACGAACACGGTCCTTTTATCCGCCCTGTAGCTTAGCCCTCTCATCTTTGACCCCCTCCCTTCGACCTTTCACCTCGCTCCCCATTGGCCCGAGAAAAAGTGGGCGTGAAGGCTTTTTGATCCATAAATTTGCATATATCGATCGCCCTGGGGGCGGGGCCAATTCACCCCTCGCTCACCGATTGGACGGCAAAAAGTGGGCGTGTGTCGTTTTTGATCCGTTTTTGAAGCACAAAATCCGTGATTTTGTACACGCTGTTCGACGCGCGCCCTGCACGAGTCCAACACCGGTACCCACAGCGGGGCAAGAACGGTGGCGATGCTACGGTTGCGAGCTGTGACGGGAAGGTCGTGGCGGTTGTGGTGAAGCGGCGTTGTGGATGGTGGTTGATGTTGTGATTGTGGTGGTAATCATGGCGGTTGGTCCAAATTAAAGATAGTAAAAGAAAAACGGCTATCCTGAAGAGTCGCAGCACGCATAAATGACATGTATTCCCACTAGACAACGGGTTTGGGCCTAACTACACATGTACTTACCGAGATACCTCACCTAAGGGACCTGAATGGTGGTTTGCGAATTTGGTAACCAGAACACTACCCCCTCCCCTTTTTACAGACTCGTCCCGAGTCGTCAAATTTTCGTGTGCCATCATGTGTAGTTTTCCCCTAGTACATTTTACCTACGGATCCCTGAGTGCGACATTCATGGTATTCGTGTCCCCAAAATAAATAACCTGAGGGCTGCGTAACTATCTAAACAAACTCACTCACACGGACGACTGAAAGAAAATTGCCGGCGCTAGACAGACATGCCGGGGGCGCACTCATATTTACAGTACATCTTAACCTTAACTTACAAATTTTACACTAAACCATGGCCCAGGATCATTGAACTCTGCAAAAGAAAACAGTTAGCAGGGAGCCAGGCTGCCCACATGCAGTCTCTGGCTCAAAACAATGCAGGTGACAGGGAACGTGGCTGGCTGCTCACACGCAGTCCAAGGCCTTCCCTCTTGAACTGAACGCAGTGAACCACAACGGTGCATGGGCTGCACAACGCAGTCTCCGTGCCAGCTCAAGTGGCACACGCAATGAGCACAACGAATGGATGGGTGAACACAAACACGGTGCACGGGCCGCCACTGCAGGCCCGTGTTGTAGCTGCCAACAGGGCAGTTCTTGCAGCTTGCAAACTGTTGCCTTGCGGATCCTGGCGCACATGGCAATGAACAAGGGGGGGGGGGCAAAGCAAAAATTGAACGGGGCTGGTGAACCTGGGCAGTGGGCATGGCATGGCAAAGGCAGCAGGCAAACACAGCCCACAGAAGAAGGCCGCTGCAGGCAAACACAGCCGGCAGATGAACTGGCCGGCACAGGCCTTGAAGAAAAACAGCCAGCCGATGATGAAGTGGGCCGGCACAGGCCTTGCAGTAACACAGCCAGCAGATGAAGCTGGCCAGCCTTTGCCGTTCAGTGGAGGTTGGTGGAGGGAGTGCGGTGGTGCTGGCCACTTGGAAGGCGGGCTCGGACCTACCTACCTGTCTCCCTCCCACCTATCGCCTTTGCCTGTCACTGTACATACCCACTCCCTTAATTTGTCAAACCCCAATTTAGCCCCAACTTATTTATTTTTTTTTTTTTTTACTTTTATGTTTACTTCCCCTCTATAAATCGTCCCCTAACCCCCTTTATCGTCCTTGTTCGGCTAACCTATCCTGTCACCTAGCCTACTCCCAACCCCTACGTTCCCTTCCCGGAGGGGAACAAGGGAGAGCTAACGTCCTGTGTCGAGGCCCAACGAAGCCTCAGAATGGCCTCCCCAGAGTTCGGCGATCTAACCCAAAGTGGGTCCAGCGGCCCACAACGAGAGCGAGGGGATGGATGGTGCGGAGGGGTACATCTCCTAATCTACCCTAACCATTTAACTGTTAAACTACCCCGGGGCTTTCAACAAGCGCCTCTTGCTTAAACTATTGGTTCTATAAACCCAGATTCCCGTCGCCTGTGTTGGTGTCCTTACAATTTCGGGCCTCGCCCCCCAATTTTCTCTCCGTGCCCTCACACGGTCTCCTGGCTGGGACACGTGGCTCCCTTTGGCAGGCACGACCCTCTGCCGAATCTCCCGCTGTGGCACCCCCGGGCACTACACTGCCTCCGAGCCTACCAGCTCCCTAACACCGGGGAGTGCCCCCCATGGCACCTCCCCTGAAACGCACACGTGGCAGGCCGGCCTCCCGGGCCCCTTTCCGAGGGTCACCCGTGCCCACAACACTGCCCACGCGGCTAATGGCGCCCCGGGCCCCCGCACCAAGCAGGCGCACCCGTGCCCACTACGCTATCCCGGCCCCCCATGGGCCCTTGGCCTACCACGGCCGACTAGCCTGGTGCCCGGGGTACCCACTCAGCGATACTCACCTTTCGCAGCCACGCTCCCAAGCCCGTCAACAGGGCTCCTGCACCCCTCCAAATGGGTCTCGAGCCTACTTTCCCACCAACAACAAAACGACCTCCATTTTTCAATTTGACTAACCCAGCTAACTCACTCTACATTGACCCCGGGGTCCCTTGGGCGGGAGTCACTCCTCCCCCCAATCACTCATCGCACCATGCATTCCCCATTCACTCCACTCACACAGACCCGCTGGCCTCACTCACTCACCAAGCACATGCTTCCACTTCACTCACCAACTCTTCAACACACACACCACTGAACTCTGCGATCCTTCTAACTGCATCCCCTAACTAACTCGTGCTCCCACGTCGTCCCTTAAACTAGTAGCACGTTCCATTTAACCTACGTAGCTAAGCTACGTCCCCACTACACATCTAAAGTCTGTCACTGTCCTCAAATGTCCCAAAAATCAATTTATTTCCCAACCTAAATCTGGCTACAATCCCTCTAACTAATCCATTCCACGGACTCCATGAGGACTTACCCCTGCCCCATGAAGTCGGTCTAACTAAGCTAACCCTTCCCCCTAACTAGTTTTCATCCTGTGCCCAGGGTCAAGGGGGTCTTCCACCCCTTGCCCAGGAATCCTCTGCACCCGAAAGTGAGGCTTGCTTTTTTTTTCTTTTTTTTTTTTCCATGCTCAGCACCTGCGCGGCAACTCAGAGCTCGCGCACTTTGCACCTGCCCGTGACGTCATGCAGCTGCACGTGTTCCTCGTCCCTCCTTGGACGGTACCATCCGGCAGAGATACCCCTCCTGCCGGATTCCAACCCCACGTGCAGCCATGACGTCACCGTGCGCATAAAAAAAAAAACAAGCCCCACGTCTCGAGGGGTTCCCCACGCGAACACATGTGCTTTTGCCCGTTGGAGCTTAACACACACGATCGCGTGGAGAACCCGTCCGGTCCAAATCCATTTACCTGCCTAAACTTTGTCCGTCCGCGGGATCGGCAAATCCACCGCTGGCGTTTCCGGACCGGGACTTCACTCTCGCAAGCGAGCACGTGGTGGTCTCGTGCGTTGCACAGCACGAACCTCGTGCTCGCGGCTGGGTGAACCCGGCACGGTCCCCGAAACAACTACAGCCGCTACTCGGCTTTCGTTCCTCCCATGTCGCCGTCTCCGTCTCCATTCAACACACGCACACATGCGTGTTACGACGCACACAGTCCACTCCATCACATTCACACCGGGAGACGCGGCTGCGTGCTCCCGCATGCCAACCGACATCTCCCTCACATACCGCTCTCTCACACACACGGTCTCCCTTGCACACAGCGACCTTGCACACGGCCGTTCACTCACGCACGGTGCCTCACCACTCAGACAAACCATACTACTTACACACGCGGGGGCACTCACCCGCGGTGCCTCATCCACACTCCGTGCCTCACTCACACACGCGGGGGAACTCACGCGCGGTGCCTCACTCATACACACGGCGACACACACACGCGGTCTCTTCCACACACGGTGCCTCACCCACACACGCGGGGGCACTAACCTGCGGTGCCTCACTCACACTGGCCGTTTCATCCACACACGCGGGGGCACTAACCCGCGGTGCCTCATCCACACACGGCGTGCTGGGAAGCACGCACTCCGGCACCATCGCCACCACACCACTCACACACGGGACAACCACCCTGGGGATTCGTGTCCCCACAAGGGTCTCCGGGGCCTCTACACCCCCCAAACTCTCCGTGCACCTGTCCACAGCACTCCTCCCCTCAACCTCGCAAAGCACGACCGAACTCACCTGGTCGTGACTCGCCTCAAGGGGGCATACTCCCTCCCCTTGTTCCTGGAGGAGGCCATCCAGGTGCTCGCACTGGGTCCCCACCCAGTCCACCAGCTCACCCCCATGATCCTCCACTACCTCCGTGTGTGTGTGTGCGTCACTTACCCCGTCCAATTCACCCTCTATCTCCCGTGTCTCAACTATTATTTCCGTTGTCGTCACCTCGTGTCTCGTCTCACACGTTTTGGTCTCCCCATTTAATTTTTCCCTTTTGGTCACCGTTGATTCCTCTGTCACGACCCTCGCCCAACATGCCCCCCGAATTATTTTTTTACCCGCCTCCACCGCGGGCCTGTCAGCCGTTGCACCCCCTTCCAGCTCGTTTGCTCCTACACGTGGAGTCGCCATTTCTATCTCCCTGGTCACGGCCTTCATGCCCGCCTGCAGGCATCGGCCCATGTTCTGCGTCTCACCCCGTAGCTCTTTCATTTCTTCCTTCATGTTTGTTTCCATTCCGTTCATTTGTTGTGTATTCGCATCCAATTTTTGTGTATACGCATCCATCTTTTGTGCATCCGCATCCATCCTCGCTGTCATAGCCGCCAGCATGGCGAATAGCTGGGCCATGTCGGGTGTGCTTGGGTGAGCCGTTTCGGCAGGGATCGGGGAAGGGTTTTGGTGGAGGGGGGGAGGGGAGGTGTCATACACTGCGGCCGCTGCCGCACCTATTTCGGGCTCTGGGTTCAGTTGGACGAGTTCATGTTCCTGCACGGGCATTCCATCCTGGGCCATGGATTCTACACATTCTACACATTCTACATCCATTTCTAATACCCCCGGCTCCCGCTCGCCTTGAGACGCCATCTTGCTTCTCGTGAAGGGTTAATTTAGCTCGCTCGTAATTTGGAGGGAATCGGGGGTCGCTTCTCTCACCCCTGGACCGATTCCCGTTAATTTAATTGGAGACAGGAGAGCCCGTTTTCCTGTTCTCCGATACCAGTGCCGCGAGGAGGGCGATGAATTTGTATCCCACTCCTGACACCAGTGTTGCGGATTCGCGCCCGCCGGCGTGCTGACGGCCACGTAACTCGAATCGCGGCACGTCGCCCACCGGACGGACAATCCAGTCGTGACCCTCTCGGACTAACGCCGGGAACCAGTCACGGGTGGACCTTTCGGTCTCACCGCGATCGAGCCAATCAGCCCCCGCGTGGGATAGGGTTGCTCGCCAAATTCGACCTACCTAAGTACCCACGCGGAGGGTAGACCGGGCGATCGCACCTCGCCGCAGGTCGACTTCGGACACGGGCCACTTAAGCGACCCGTTCCGTACTATCAGAATAACCGAGCGGTGTTATCGTCGACCTCGACGGTTCGATTAATTATCGGGCGTATTCAGCCCACTACCAACCCTTTACGTGAAGCAGGATGAGGATTCAATGGGAGAAATGACGAAGCGAAGCGGGAAACAGTTCAACACAAAGCACATTTATTCGCGACACACGGGAAGCACACATATACAATTCCACCAAATGCACACAGAAAAGACACAATGCAATTTACACAAAAAGCAAATATAAAAGCGAAAACACAATGCAGAGCTAATACCGACTACCGAGCACACGGCAACACTTATACAATTCTACTTCACAGACGGCGCCGACAACACATACCCAAAACCAAGGAAAAGAAATACCCTCAAGGATGAGGCGGGCCTGAGGCCGAGACCGGGTCGCGCCTACCCGTCTGGTGATGAGACGCGGAGCGGCGATGGCGCCTCAACTCCGCGGGCCTCGCGGACGGTGTCTGGTAGGGGGTGGGAAAGGGGCCCCCTTGGTCGCACTATCTCAGCGCGGGGGGAAACAGGAGGGGGTTGCTGATGCTCGGGGTATAGAGGATCTTTATTATCCCGCGACGAGCGTCTCCACCTCGGCCAGGTCGCGCTGTCGGCCTCCCTCGGGTGCAGCTCCCTGCACGACGCGAGCACCCCCTCGTCTGGTGTCGCCGCCTTTCCACAGCTCCGTCCCCTCCGTTCCGACTCCAACGCACACGACGAGCAGCTCCACCGCCCGCGAAGTCTTGACTCTCTGTTTCCGACTCTCCTACTCTCCTACTCTCCGCCTCTGGACTCTCCTACTCTCCTACTCCCCGACTCTCCGCCTCTGGACTCTCTGGACTCTCCGCCTCTCGACTCCTCCTCCTCTCCTCCTCTGGACTCTCTTCGTCTACTGACGAACACGGTCCTTTTATCCGCCCTGTAGCTTCGCCCTCTCATCTTTGACCCCCTCCCTTCGACCTTTCACCTCGCTCCCACTTGGCCCGAGAAAAAGTGGGCGTGAAGGCTTTTTGATCCATAAATTTGCATATATCGATCGCCCTGGGGGCGGGGCCAATTCGCCCCTCGCTCACCGATTGGACGGCAAAAAGTGGGCGTGTGTCGTTTTTGATCCGTTTTTGAAGCACAAAATCCGTGATTTTGTACACGCTGTTCGACGCGCGCCCTGCACGAGTCCAACACCGGTACCCACAGCGGGGCAAGAACGGTGGCGATGCTACGGTTGCGAGCTGTGACGGGAAGGTCGTGGCGGTTGTGGTGAAGCGGCGTTGTGGTTGGTGGTTGATGTTGTGATTGTGGTGGTAATCATGGCGGTTGGTCCAAATTAAAGATAGTAAAAGAAAAACGGCTATCCTGAAGAGTCGCAGCACGCATAAATGACATGTATTCCCACTAGACAACGGGTTTGGGCCTAACTACACATGTACTTACCGAGATACCTCACCTAAGGGACCTGAATGATGGTTTGCGAATTTGGTAACCACAACAATATATTGTTATGGCTGTGGAAATTCGCAATACACCATAAAGAGTCCTTAGATCAGTTATGACGCTAAGTTTATGTGCAGATAGTTCTCTACCGTTGTTTGAAGGGAATTCGTGTGATTTATCGGGCTGCGACTCTTTGAGATAGCCGTTTTTCTGTTCTATCGTTATTTTGGACCGTCCGAAGACTTCAAACGAAGGCCCCGTGAAGGGCCTACAACGGTGCGCGAGTTTTCCCGCCTTTTTTGCGGCGCCGGAGCTGACGGGAGAGGCCGCGAGAGCTCGCTGGCGATTGGTGGATACGGGGTGTGAGGTGGCCATGAGGAGGGAACGCCCCTTTTCGAGGAGCTTCTCGAAAGGGCTAGAGGAGAGGCGGATCAAAAAAGGGGGTGGAGCGAAGGGGCGGAGCCCCGCGCTATATCGGGCGGACCGCGCACGGGCTCAGCCTCTCTCCTGCCTGGATCATAGTGTTGGATTCTTCCTCTCTCCTGCCTGGATCAACGTGTTGGATTCTTCCTCTCTCCTGCCTGGATCATCGTGTTGGATTCTTCCTCTCTCCTGCCTGGATCATCGTGTTGGATTCTTCCTCTCTCCTGCCTGGATCATCGTGTTGGATTCTTCCTCTCTCCTGCCTGGATCATCGTGTTGGATTCTTCCTCTCTCCTGCCTGGATCATCGTGTTGGATTCTTCCTCTCTCCTGTCTGGACGTCATGTTTGGACTCGTCGGGCTCTGGACGTCGTGTTTGGACTCGTCGGGCTCTGGACGTCGTGTTTGGACTCTTCGGGCTCTGGATCGTCGTGTTTGGACTCGTCGGGCTCTGGATCGTCGTGTTTGGACTCGTCGGGCTCTGGATCGTCATGTTTGGACTAGTCGGGCTCTGGATCGTCGAAGTGGGCTCTGGATCGTCGAAGGCTCGTCTCTCCCTCTGGGCGCCCAGCCGTGAGGGTTGTGAGCAGTGGTCCCGGGTCGAAGCGTGCACGAGAAGAGAGTGCCGGAGAGGGCTCGCCGACCGTCGCCCCTCGAGGGGGCAGGTAACCAGCACGGTCTCGCGGGCCTATTCGGTCACCCATGGCCCACGGCATAAAGGTTTAAGAACCCCGTCTACCCCCTTGCCTATGAGAGGGGTTTTCTTTGCTTTTGTATGACTGCTGTGGCGCCGTGTCCCAATAAGTTGACCTGTGTAAGTGCCTGTAAATTACTAATAGTTATAGTCGGTGGTATTGCTTTCTGTTTGCTTGTCGCCTGTATATATGTGCTTGCTATAATAAATGTCCTTGTGTGCAACGTATCCCGTTCGTTGTGTCCTTCTTTCACCGCATTGTAAGTGCCATATTGCATCGTGGAATGAGTAGTGGGTTTTGAACACCTGAGTAAAGAAGAATCTAAACCGTCGAGGTCGGCGATAACACCGCTCGGTTATCCCTGAAGCACGGAACGAACCGCTTCAGCGGTTCGTGTCTTAAGCCGACCTGCGGCGTGGTGCAACCCCTCGGTAGGTTACCCGCGCGGGTATTTAGGTATATCGACATTCGGCGATTCACCCTATTTGGCGCGGGTAGAATGCGGACTGGGTTGTGGTGAGGTTAAACCCCCACCCGTGACTGGCTCCTGGCGGTAGTTCCAAGGAGGGTCACGACTGAATTGGCCGTCCGGTGGGCGACGCGGCTGCCATTCGAGGTACGTGGCCGATCGCATGCCAGGTGGGCCAGAATTCATAACAATATATATATATATATCTTCATCTTCTTCTTTCGGCTGCTCCCGTTAGGGGTCGTCACAGCAGATCATCCGTTATGATCTGCATCCTGATTTGGCACAGGTTTTACGCTGGATGCCCTTCCTGACGCAACCCTGGTCACCTCTTACGACACAGGGACATGGTACACCTATTCTAACCGGGGCATACACCGGGCCCAGTGCACTGGTACTCACTTCGCCGACCTTGGAAGGATGACAGGCTGAGTCAACCTCCTGGTGTATTAATTCAGTGGTCCAACGAGGCTTGAACTCAGGACCTTTTGGATCCCAAGCCGCTGCCCTAACCACTGCGCCAACACCAGGCTCATATATATATATATATATATATATATATATATATATATATATATATATATATATATATATATATATATATATATATATATATATATATATATATATATATATATATATATATCTATATATATATATATATTGTTACGTTTGAGGGGGGGTATGCATTCAAAGGGTAATTCGGATGTTTAATTAGGTATGCCATGCTGTTCGAGTTTACCAGGATCTCGATGTAATAAGTAGCAATTCAGTGGTGATAAGTTGTCTAGCAAATGTTCATTTCTTCAAGGGGGGGGGAATGATAATTGTCACGTAATTAGATAGGGACACGGGATAGGGTAAGTGTGTCTGCGTAAACCCCTTTTGGTATTCTCTGGAGACTGGCCGTGACGTCACAGGACAGTGCAGTGGATGGCTCCGCCCCGTGATCACGATTGGCAGAAGGCGACGGCAGTGGGCCAATCAACGGCTCGATTGGAAGTGACGAGGACAGGAGGATAAAAAGGTTCTGTTCGGGGTCGAAAAGGAAAAGGAAGAAGATCACAACCAAAAGATCGTGTTTTTTTGGTGTGGAGGCTGTTGCGCGGAGAGCGTCCTTGTTGTTGTGCTGATTCGATCGTGTTCTTCATCGTGTCTTGGAGCCTTGCTGAGCCTCGTGCCTTACCTTGGGTGGCTCTGGGGTTCTGCTGACTCGGAGTATGGGGTCGAACGGCGGGCGGACCTGCCTCCCTCTCCTGCTCGCAACTTGGCGCCAGAACTGGTTCCCTGGCGGCTGTGAGCGGACTTGGGCCAAGACCAGGAGGTCGACAGCACCACGGTTTCTCCTGCCCCCCTGACGAAAGCAAGGCCAGCTCGTCCGACGCCGATCCAGGGACAGTTGCGTCCACACCACGGTCCAGCCTGACCACCAGAAATAGCTACGTTTTGTGTGTGTGTGTGTGTGTGTGTGTGTGTGTGTGTGTGTGTGTGTGTGTGTGTGTGTGTGTGTGTGTGTGTGTGTGTGTGTGCGCTTGGCGCCTTAGAGGGTTTGAGATCTGTATATTCATTGGATTTGTTTGTGTTTTTCCCCACGCCCGATCCCACACCATCCCGTCAAATCGCCCCGGATCCCTTTTCTTGCCGAGTCTTGTTATTTCTGGTTAATAGTAAAAACAAATAAACATCATCAACTCAGTGAAAAGTGACTCGTGCCATCTTCCTCGTCCCGTTTGCGGTAGAGCGATTTGAACCGCCATGTTTGGGTTATAAATAAATAAACCGCCTCCATCGTTTCGGCTCATTCTACGTTGGCGGGACTGTTCAAGTCCCGTGGACGTCACAATATATATATATATATATATATATATATATATATATATATATATATATATATATATATATATATATATATATATATATATATATATATATATATATATATATATATATATATATATATATATATATATATATATATATATATATATATATATATATATATATATATATATATATATATATATATATATATATATATATAGTTTGATTCAAAAGGATCATGAAATAAGCTCAGGTGACATCAAAATGAGAAAACCTTGGAGTGGATGAATAATTTTGCAGCCCAGTGTACATACGTCACACACACACCATCCGAGTGATGTTTGTTGCTTGACCCATTACTCCCCTCCTTCCCACCCCATGAAATTAAGTTAATAAACTGATTGCATGGATTAATATTGTGTTGATGCAACACAGGCATAATGGACCAAATGGGCTACTCCGTTTCAGTTCCTTTCCCTTGTAAAACAGGTAAGGTCTCTGAATATGATGGAGTTGTTGTTCCCTCCACCACCGAAGGTGAAGGAGGTTATGTTTTCACCTATCTCTGTTTTTTACTTGAAAAATTGAAGATTTTTCAAGTACATAGGTTAGTTGATTTTGTTATTCTGTCTGTCTGTCACCGACAGGTCACAATTTTAAACCGATCTTCACAAAACTTCACCACATGTTAGAGTTTGTCATAAGGAAGAAGCCGATTGTTTTTGAGGTCAAAAGGTTAACTGAGGCCAAAGGTCAACAACTGAGGTGGTATTTCTAAAATCCTCAATTTTCATCCGATTCACTTGAAATTTGAAGAGGATTTGCATATTTGGTCATTGAATTCAACCACCAATTATTTTTGAGATCAAATTTGTTTTATGGATTTTGTAAGTTCCGTGCTCTGCACGACATCTTCTTCTTGTTGTTTGTTTGTGTGCAGGATATCTCATGGATGGATCCGGATGAAATTTGGACAGGTTGGGTGTGTGATAAGGATGAACTGGTTAGATTTTGGTGAAGATCCGAATCAGAATCCAACTACTAGAATTTTTAAAGTGATTCTTCACCATTGAGAGATGGGGCTCAAAAACGATATACATCACAATATCTCAAAAATGTATTGGGCCCGATATATTCTCGTGGATCAGGCATTACGTGGCGGAGGTATGCGCTCTACCGAGTGCCCTTCCAGTTCATAAAGTGATGGTTGTGAAAAGTATTTACAAATGGATTGGAACATGCAAAAGTCAAAGAATCCATGAAAAAGGATTTTTTTTATTTATAATAGCAAACCTTCCAAGAGCCACGACTTGAGTAGAATTTCTTTTTCGAGAGGAATTGCTTTCGTTCAACGGCCTGCCCGCCCCAACATCAAATCCCAGTTTGTCTAAATGTATTTTATTTATGCAAGCTTCTAACTTTCGCAAGGCCAAAAGGGAATCACAAATCTCCCACCATGGCAAGGCCGAAAGGGAATCCGCCAACATGTAAACCTCAACGTCAAAGCCAAGCAGAAACTATATCGGGACAGAAATAAACCAAACATAAATAAATGGACATAACCGAATGGTATGTTATAAAATAATGACAAACACGTTTAAACAAAGCCGACGCAGCACATTGTCAGACGATGTCCAGCATCAGATGCGCAAGAACCACTCGCAAAATATACAATTATACAGAATCTGGGGAAGTTGGACATTTCAAATTAAAATGCACAAACTATAAGGGAAGATCAAATTGGAAACCTTGGGAAAGATACACACAGTAACCATCCTGGACCATCGATCTAGTGTCATGTTTAATTGAACCACCAAACCAGGTTAAAGATCGTACAGAGAGAAAGCGAACGCTGAGAGTCTTGGAGGTGGAGTGGTGGAGATGGAGGATTGGTGGATCACTTGTCTGTGGAGTAAGCACGTTTGAGAAGGGGGACAGGAGTCTTTGCTTCCATGCTGAGTTCAGCTGGAGGGTTGCAAAGACTACACCAGTCAGGAACACGACTTGTCTGCATGTAGAGGTCCCTAGAAACAGATCTGCTGCCCAGAACCTCTTGCAGGGCTCCAAAGATTGCCCCTGAAATGCACACAAAGCCACACATGCTCAACCAAGGAATTCACACCAAAGGGTTCACAAAGGCCTTCTGTAGAAATGTAGAACAGGATGGAAACACAAGATTTTTATGGATACAGTATTCTATTAAATGAGACTGGTACATACAGGGTTATAACTCGTGTTGCTAAACAAAAGCACATGTAACAAAAGTTAATTTTTCTATAGAAGTGAAGTATCTGCAATTTGACGCCGTCACGTGGCCGAGTATGGACATTGTTTTGATCAAGATTCCTCAGAGTGCAACATTTTGCTGCAAGAGTGGGGAGAACAAGTATTTGATACACTGCCGATTTTGCAGCTTTTCCAACTTACAAAGCACGTCGAGGTCTGTAATTTTTATCATAGCTACACTTCAACTGTGAAAGACGGAATCAAAAACAAAAATCCTGAAAATCACATTATTTGATTTTCAAATAATTAATTTGCATTTTATTGCATGAAATAAGTATTTGATACATCAGAAAAACAGAACTTAATATCTGGTACAGAAACCTTTGTTTGCAATTACAGAGATCAGACGTTTCCTGAAGTTCTTAACCAGGTTTGCACAGACTGCAGCAGGGATTTTGGCCCACTCCTCCATACAGATCTTCTCCAGATCCTTCAGGTTTCGGGGCTGTCGCTGGGCAACACAGACTTTCAGCTCCCTCCAAAGATTTTCCATTGGGTTCAGGTCTGGAGACTGGCTCGGCCACTCCAGGACCTTGAGATGCTTCTTACGGAGCCACTCCTTAGTTGCCCTGGCTGTGTGTTTCAGGTCGTTGTCATGCTGGAAGACCCAGCCATGCCCCATCTTCAATGCTCTTGTTGAGGGAAGGAGGTTGTTGGCCAAGATCTCGCTATACATGGCCCCATCCATCCTCCCCTCAATACGGTGTAGTCGTCCTGTCCCCTTTGCAGAAAAGCATCCCCAAAGAATGATGTTTCCACCTCCATGCTTCACGGTTGGGATGGTGTTCTTCGGGTTGTACTCATCCTTCTTCTTCCTCCAAACACGGCGAGTGGAGTTTAAACCTAAAAGCTCTATTTTGGTCTCATCAGACCACATGACCTTCTCCCATTCCTCCTCTGGATCATCCAGATGGTCATTGGCAAACTTCAGACGGGCCTGGACTTGCGCTGGCTTGAGCAGAGGGACCTTGCGTGCGCTGCAGGATTTTAATCCATGACGGCGTCGTGTGTTACTTATGGTTTATTTTGATACTGTGGTCCCAGCTCTCGACAGGTCATTGACCAGGTCCTGCCGGGTAGTTCTGGGCTGATCCCTCACCTTTCTTATGATCATTGAGGCTGCACGAGGTGAGATCTTGCATGGAGCCCCAGACCGAGGGAGATTGACTGTTATCTTGAAGTTCTTCCATTTTCTAGTAATTGCGCCAACAGTTGTTGCCTTCTCACCAAGCTGCTTGCCTATTGTCCTGTAGCTCATCCCAGCCTTGTGCAAGTCTATAATTTTGTCCCTGATGTCCTTAGACAGCTCTCTGGTCTTGCCCATTGTGGAGAGGTTGGAGTCTGATTGATTGAGTGTGGACAGCTGTCTATGCAGATAACGAGTTCAAACAGGTGCAGTTAATACAGGTAATGAGTGGAGAATGGGAGGGCTTCTTAAAGACAAAACTAACAGGTCTGTGAGAGCCGGAATTCTTACTGGTTGGTTGGTGATCAAATACTTATTTCATTCAATAAAATGCAAATTAATTATTTAAAAATCATACAACGTGATTTTCAGGATTTTTGTTTTAGATTCCGTCTTTCACAGTTGAAGTGTACCTATGATAAAAATTACAGACCTCTACGTGCTTTGTAAGTGGGAAAACCTGAAAAATCGGCAGTGTATCAAATACTTGTTCTCCCCACTGTATATGAAGCATTTACTTATGGAACATCACAAGTGGAGCAAGTAATCTGAAGATGAGATACTAAAGTGGATTTTATGTGAAACATTCTGCATTGGAAACGCACCCCCAAGCCAAGCAACATAGTTTGGCTTTGCAGGAGGTGTGTGTATCCGGAATGAGGAGATGGTGAGGGCTTCCTGATAACGTGGTTGCTGCAACAGGAATCTCAACTCGTTCATGAGGCGATGGGTTAGGCCGGGCAGGGCGACCGTGCCCCCCGTCACCAGCAGGTTCTCTGCCAGCGTCTGGCGCATGTCGATGGGACACTGGCAAGAACAGTACGGAGTGCTAAACAAAAGAGCTATCAAGTTGGAATAAAATTCTCATCAGGGCCACAGTACATTGTGCCTCCAAAGTATTTACCTTTGTGATAATTTGTCACAAAAATTGAAGCCGACAACTAATGTAGTTGCCCAGCAAAGCAAGGCTCAGGTCTAACGTTTTGATTACCGAGTAGTCTTCATCCAGATGTGTACAAACAATGTGTACCTGGGTTAAGCATCTTCCCAAATGGGAGGGGCATCACGTGACTGAAAAACAGATGAGAGTCAATGTCGTGTTCATCATTGCCTTTGCGTGTTCGACTGGTTGTAGTCAGATGTGTGTGTGTGTGTATGTATATATATATTATATATATATATATATATATATATATATATATATATATATATATATATATATATATATATATATATATATATATATATATATATATATATATATATAAACATTCGATATAAAGGGGTCAAAAAACAAACACTAATCTATATTAACTTGCACTGTGTTGTAGGTGTTACAGCATAGTGCAAGTCAGCATAAGTTAGTATCAGCCACATGATGCCCTATTACTGTGACGTGATGCCTCCCCATAGAGTACAATGCTTATTAAAACTCGAGTGAAGACTACTCGGCGAGAGAAAAATCAGAACCTCACATGCTGAACAGCTTCCACACTACAACCAGTTTTTTTGCAAATGTCACGATGTTCGATTCACAAGTCAGAGTGTGTGGAGGTAAAATGCCATGACGTACGGTGAGGGCACAGTGGTGGTTGGAGGAGAAAGATGGGAAAATAAACAAAACTTTCAAAACTAATGCAAATCAAATCAATGTTGAACAGAAATTCAATTGTTGTAATTGTTAGCAAAATATTTTGAAAAATTGTTAAACATTGCATCAAAATGCGGTGACGGTACAAACGTGCGTTTGTAACGGGCACAGCAAGACGTATCCAACAGTGACCAATTTTACCTTTATCAGACAGTCGAGCACCAGGGCAGCCACAGACTTCTCTTCATTATCCTGCTCGAACAAGATCTCACAAACAGAATCTCTACACAACAACAGAAGTTGGAGGGGGGATGAGGGTGGGAGAATCAATGGGAACATAACTGCTTTCAATAAATATTCCATTTTATTGAACCAACTACACAAAGTGCATGGTCTTATGTGCTGAGTGACAACTGAATCCGGCAGGGAAGAAGAGGAAGAGGATGAGGAAGAGGACAGGAAGGGGGCGGGGGAGAGGAAGAAGGGGATGGTGGGAGGGGAAGAGGAAAGATCGAAGGAACAGTAAGAGTGCTGATAAGGACAGGCAGTTTGGCGTTATCAATCGGCGTCCATGTTTGCTTGACAGCCTGACGGGCTACGGACTCATCCGCGGTGCAGCAGCCTGCAGGGCCGGAGGTCGGGAGGAGTCCAAGAAGTCCCCCTCTTGGTGAATCCTGAACCCCGGTTCCGTAACTATACTTTTTTGTATACATTGTTGAGGCTGATATGAGAGCACAACACACAAGGGGGCAGTTGACAAGAGGGGCAGGAGAGGGAAGGACAAAAGTGGGGAACAGACATGAGGAGATCTGTGCAAGGCAGAGGGATGGACAGAGTACACCCACCACAGAAAGGTGGGGTACACAGAGTGAACAAGATGGACACCACGGGGACTTTCAGGACCTTGCACGACAGGGAACTTTCGAGAAGGAAGGCAGGGAATTTGAAGGAGGTGGGTTTGGGGTGGATAAATGGGGGTAGAACAGATCGTGGTTTTAGATGGGGGACGATAAGAGGTGGAGGTGAACAGCTGTTTTGAAGGCCTGAAGGGAAGAATGGGATTGAACAGAGTGAGGGAGTTTATTCCAAAGGCAGGGAAAAAGAGGAATGAAAGAGTGAAGGTGAGCAGCGATTCATGATTTTGGTAGTTTTACCAGAAGGGGGTTGCTGGTGGACCCTGGGCTCCCTGCAGAAATATGGGGGACATATCGCAGACACAGCAGGGGGGGGGCAAGACCAGAGAGGAGACGGTAGAAGACAAAAAGACCACCGACCTGACTGTGGTGAGAGAGTGAGAGGCCCAAAGACTCAGCATCACCGCGGGAGATACCAATGATCGGAAATGTCTTGGTTTCCACAGCGTGAAGCCAAGAAAGGTGAGAGGCAGAAGCACCAGCCGAGAAGGGAGAGCAGTACTCCATCAGGCTGTGGACGAAAGCTTTGGATGTGGTCAGGAGTTCAGGTGGGCCAAGGAAGGACTTTGCATGATGAAGGATTCTGAGTCGGCGACTGGCTTTGGAGGCCAGGTTGGAAATGTGGCTTTCCCAGGAAAGATCATGGCAGATAGTGAGATCCAGAAACAATATTTAAAATAAAAAACAAAACTGTTCCTCCAGGATAACTCCAGAACACTTGGAATGACAAGGCAATAAAGTTGTCCAAATCACCAACAATTACGAGTTGATTCAGTTATTACCACCTGGCAGAGGAAGAGAAAAGTGATCAAAGGTTTGCGTTGTCTGCGAGGTTTGATAATATGACCGGAAAAACAAAAAAGACCTAATCTTGCAAGTCAAGGGGTTTCAATCGCAGCACTTCATGACACTCTAAGATAGAATAGATTTATTAAATGATGATAGATCTGCAGGAAAGGACAAACTTATGAGACATTTTGATATATTTGATTCGTTCAATGGAAGTAGAAAAGTCACTGTCTTGAAACACCACAAAAGCAACACCATAGCTCAAAGTGCTTGACAAGTCCAACGGGATGATGTATGTATATATATATATATATATATATATATATATATATATATATATATATATATATATATATATATATATATATATATATATATATATATATTGTTGCGAATTCGCACCCGCCGGCGTGCGAGCGGCCACGTAACTCGAATCGCGGCACGTCGCCCAGCGGACGGACAATTCCGTCGTGACCCTCTCGGACTAACGCCGGGAACTAGTCGCCTTCCCGGAGGGGAATAAGGGAGAGCTAGCGTCCTGTGTCGAGGCCCAACGAAGCCTCAGAATGGCCTCCCCAGACTTCAGCGATCTATAACACAAAGTGGGTCCAGCGGCCCACAACGAGAGCGAGGGGATGGATGGTGCGGAGGGGTACACTTCCTATTCTACCCTAACCATTTAACTGTTAAACTACCCCGGGGCTTTCAACAGGCGCCTCTCGCTTAAACTATTGGTTCTAACAACCCAGATTCCCGTCTCCTGTGTTGGTGTCCTTACAATTTCGGGCCTCGCCCCCCAATTTTCTTCCCGTGCCCTCACACGGTCTCATGGCTGGGACGCGTGGCTCCCCTTGGCAGGCACGACCCTCTGCCGATTCCCCTACGATGGCACCCCCGGGCACTACACTGCCTCCAAGCCTACCAGCTCCCTAAACACCGGCGAGTGCCCCCCATGGCACCTCCCCTGAAACGCACACGTGGCAGGCTGGCTTCCCGGGCCCCTTTCCGAGGGTCACCCGTGCCCACAACACTGCCCACGTGGCTAATGGCGCCCCGGGCCCCCGCACCAAGCAGGCGCACCCGTGCCCACTACGCTATCGCGGCCCCCCATGGGCCCTTGGCCTACCACGGCCGACTAGCCTGGTGCCCGGGGTACCCACTCAGCGATACTCACCTTTCGCAGCCACGCTCCCAGCCCGTCAACAGGGCTCCTGCACCCCTCCAAACGGGTTTCGAGCCTACACTCCCACCAACAGCAAAACGACCTCCATTTTGTAAATTTGACTAACCCCCTAACTCACTCTACACTGACCCCGGGGGTCCCTTGGGCGGGAGTCACTCCTCCCCCCAATCACTCATCGCACCATGCATTCCACATTCGCTCCATACACACAGACCCGCTGGCCTCACTCACTCATCATGTCTCCACACCACTCACCAACTCTTCAACACGCACACTGCTGAATTCTGCCACCCTTCCAACTACCTCCCCTGACTAACTCGTGCTCCCACGCCGTCCCTTAAACTACAGCACGTTCCTTTTAACACTACGTAGCTAAACTACGTCCCCTCTACACATTCACTAGTCTGTCACTGTCCTCAAACGTCCCAAAAATCACTTTCCCACTGAAATCTCAACTAACACCCTCTAACTAATCCATTCCACAGGCCCCATGAGGACTTACCCCTGCCCCATGAAGCCGGTCTAACGAAGCTAACCCTTCCCCCTAACTAGTGTCCATCCTGTGCCAGGCCAAGGCGATCATCCACCCCTTGCCTGGGGAATCCTGTTCACCCGAAAGCGAGGCTTGCTTTTTTTTTTCCACATGCGCAGCACCAGCGCGGCAACTCACAGCTCGCGCACTTTGCACCTGCCCGTGACGTCATGCAGCTGCACGTGTACCTCGTCCCTCCTTGGACGGTACCATCCGGCAGGGATACCCCTCCTGCCGGATTCCAACCCCACATGCAGCCATGACGTCACCGTGCGCATAAAAAAAACACAAGCCCCTGAAACGGTTCCGGTTCACTTCCGGTTCCGGTTTTGAGCGGCAAGAGGTCTCCTTCGGGGCTCCCTGCTGACATTCTCAAAGTTAAGTTCCGGTTGTTATTTGTCCCGTTTTAACTGTTTAATTTTCTCACCTACATGTTACTGTGTGTTCCTAGTTCGGTTTTGTTTCAAAAATCGTGCTATTTTGTGAGTATTTATGTCGACGTTCTTACTTGGTGTTTGAGGCCTAGTCCTAGGCTTGAGGCCTACCGGTTCCACTTGGTGTTCGATCGTTTTTTTTTTGTTTGTTTGTTTGTTTTTTCTCCCCATTACCTTCAATTTCTATCCTCCCCATTACCTTCAATTTTCATCCTCCCCACTTTCCAAACATCCCCCATTCTCCCAACTAATCTCTTTCTTATCTCAAAAAAAAATAAATAAATAAATAAATAAATACCCAACAACAACAACAACAACAACACGCTCACCTTCTCCCGATTCTGCTACTTCTTCTTCCTCTTAACTTCCTCCTCGTCTTCCTCGATTTCTTTTTTTTTTTTTTTACATTTCCATGACCTAATCTGTTGAACTCTCTCATACATTAATATTAACAACAAAAACGATCTTATGATGCTTCATCTTCCTCTCTCACACATGTGGTACTCTTTACTGTTTCACAATGCACTACTCTTCTGCTATTTTAACAGACTGCTTTCATTTCGACCTCTCCTTCATTCCTTGCCTAAAAAATCCAACTATTACAGCGCTTCTTCTCTCCATGCTCTGAATTCGCCTTCATTGCATCCATCAAGAATTGTGTTAAATCGCATCTCTGACCTAAAACTTTTAAAAACCACAGTTTGCCATGGATGCTCGCTTTCCATCAACCATTCTTTTTTCCAACTTCAGTGCCAACTCACCCCCTCACCCCTCACTCTCACTCTCAAAGCAACCATCCCACTCTTCTCCCTCCAAGCCTCCCTCTCACCTCTTTCAAAAATTCCCCCTCACCTTTCTCCCACCTTTCATCCCCCTCACTCTTCCTTCTCTAAGTTGCCCCCCTCTCATCCACCAACCTGCCTCCCTCCACTGCCCTCTCACCTCCATCTCTTCACTCCACCTCCTCAAATACTCAACTGCCATCTTCCTTGTCTCTTGTCCCCCCTCTCTCCCAGCACCACAGAGCCTTTTCTCCTCCTCATTCGGCCCCCCCCCCCCGCTATTCTGCAATCCCCCACACTCCCTCCGCAACCCCCCTTCCCTCCCCCCTCGTCCCTCGTCCTACCCTCCCCCGCCCCTCCACCTCCTGCACCCAAAGCCTCCTCCCCTACCTCTTCATTAAAAGTGTGGACCTCAAATATCCGGGGCCTTCGCTCAAACCTTTCAGATCTTTCCATGCAGGTTGCCACTGACAAACCAGACATTATCTGCCTAACAGAAACTTTCCTCTCCCAAGACGTGTCTGACTCCCAAGTATCTCTCCCTGGTTACTCCCTCTTACGGTATGACAGACCTGAGCCTCGTCCTGGTGGAGGTGTTGCTCTCTTCATCAAAGACTCTATTCCTCACTCTCCCTGCACTGCTCTCACTCCCCCACACCCCCAGGAATACCTCTGGCTTCGGCTTCCCCTCCACTCCCACCTCATGTTTATATGTGTATTGTACCGTCCACCGAACAGTGATGACTCCATCTACACCTCACTCTCCGAAAACATGGACCATCTTCTATCTTCTCATCCAAACTCTCTCTTCCTCTTATGTGGCGACTTCAATTGTCATCACGCCAGTTGGCTAGGTGTGGGTACCTCTCTCACCTGCCATGGGACATCAGCAAAAGCTTTCTGTGACTCATTGGGACTGACTCAATCGGTCAACTTCCCGACCCGGATCTCAACCAATGGTACTCCATCTCTTCTGGATCTGATTTTGACAAATTTCCCTGACAATATCTGCTGCTCTTCCTTCGCTCCAATTGGTTCTTCTGACCACGTCCTTGTTAAAGTGGACATCTCTCTGGCTGTTATCAGAGAACCACCTCACCGCCGTCGAGTCTGGCATTTCACTCAAGCCGACTGGCAGGGTCTCCGAGCAGCCATCAAACTTACAGACTGGTCTCCTATCACTACTTTCTCAAACATCAACTCATCCTGGGAATTCTTTCAAAGAAACTTGCTCTCCCTCATGCACAGATTTATCCCCTCTCGTGTTCAGTTGTCTTACCCTTCCTCCCGCCCTTGGTTTACTGAAGCTTGTGGCGAGGCAGTTGTCCTGAAACAACTTGCCTTTGCCTCATGGAAAGCTAACCCAACTGAGGGCAATCTCAGTTCTTTCCACAAAGCTCGGAACAAGTGTGTATCTACCCTCAGGAGAGCCAGAAAACAACATCTTTCTCATCTCAAGTCTGAACTCTCAAACCTCTCTCCCTCCTCAAAATCCTGGTGGCGTTTAATCAAATCTGTTTCTGGTGTATGTTCCCCCTCCATCCCCTCCCTTACCTCAAATGGCCGCACTGCTGATTCCACACGTGATAAAGCTGAATGTCTAAACTCGGTGTTTGCAGCTAAATCTTGTGTCCCAAACCCATCACTATCTCTACCCACTTTACCCAGTCGCACCCAACTGTCCCTGGACTCTGTATCCTTTTCTCCTGACAAGGTGGAGAGCTTGCTTTCAAACCTCGAGTCAGATTCTGCAACCGGTCCAGACGGCATCAGCCCACGTGTCCTCAAAGCCTGCTCTTCTGCTCTTGCTCACCCTCTCTCTGTTCTATTCACCCTCTCATTTTCCCAAGGTCATCTGCCATCTGCTTGGAAATCTGCTAACATCACTGCCCTGCATAAAAAGGTGCAAAAACAGATCCCTGTAACTATAGACCAATCAGCCTTCTCCCAATCATCAGCAAGGTTATGGAATCCATCATCGCTTCAGACATGAAATCCTTCCTCTTCTCCAATGGCTTGATTTCCAATCATCAATTTGGTTTCAGACCAGGTCACTCTACCCTAGATATGCTGCTACTGCTCTCCCATCAATGGATGGAGGTCCTCAATGCCAGACAGGAAATCCGAGCCGTATCCCTGGACATATCACGTGCTTTTGACACAGTCTGGCACCCTGCCCTACTCACCAAACTCTCTTCCCATGGTATTCAAGGCCATCTCCACTCATGGCTCGCAGACTTCCTCTCCTGTCACAGTCAACGTGTGGCCCTAAATGGAGTTCTTTCATCCCCTCTTCCTGTGCAGGCTGGAGTTCCTCAAGGTAGCGTTCTGGGCCCTGTTCTTTTTCTGGTTTTCATCAATGATCTCTCGGACTCTCTGGAAAATCCTCTATTTCTCTTTGCCGATGACTCCACCCTCTGCCGTACCATCTGTCATCCCTCAGACCGGCAAGCAGCAGCTTCTTCGCTCACTGCAGATCTGGATAAAATCACAAACTGGTCCAACACGTGGAACATGTCTTTCAATCCAGACAAATCTCACACTCTCACTATGTCTCTTCGAAAGGACCGTTTACAAAACCCCCCCATCCACTTTCTCAACAATCCTCTGGAAGAAGTCTTTTCTTTCAAGCTTCTAGGTCTCACTATCTGCCATGACCTTTCCTGGGAAAGTCACATTTCCAACCTTGCCTCAAAAGCCAGTCGCCGACTGGGAATCCTCCGTCGTGCAAAGTCCTTCCTCGGCCCTCTTGAGCTCCTGACCACTTACAAAGCTTTTGTCGGTAGCCTGATGGAGTACTGCTCTCCCCTCTGGGCTGGTGCTCCTGCCTCCCACCTTTCTCGACTTCACGCTGTTGAAACCAGGGCTTTTAAGATCATTGGCATCTCCCGCAATGAAGCTGAGTCTTTGGGCCTCTCACTCAATCACCGCAGGTTGGTCGGTGGTCTTTCTGTCTTCTACCGACTCCTCTCCAGCCTTGCCCCCCCTGCTCTCTCTGTGATTTGTCCCAACCACATTTCCACAGGGCGCTCAAGGTCCGCCAACAACCCCCTTCTGGTAAAACTACCAAAATCACGAATCACTGCTCATCTTCACTCTTTCATTCCTCTTTTTTCCCGCCTTTGGAATAAACTTCCTCACTCTATTCTTTCCCATTCTTCCCTTCAGGCTTTCAAAACAGCTGTTCACCACCACCTCTTATCTTCCCCCATCCAAATCCTCGATCTTTTCTAACCCCGATAATCCACCCAAGCCCACTTCCTTCAATTCTCCTGCTTTCCTTCCTGAAAGTCCCTTTAATGTCCATCTTCCCCTCGCCATGTTCCCCGTCCCATCCCCATCCCTCTCCCTTCCACAGTTCACCTGTGTCTGTTCCCCAATGTTTTGTCCCTTCCACTCCCGCCCCTCTTGTCTCATGCCTCCTTGCTGTGAGTTGTGTGTTAGCTCTCATACGAGCCTCGACCAAGGTATACAAAAAAAAAAAAAAAAAAAAAAAAAAAAAAAAGCCCCACGTCTCGAGGAGTTCCCCACGCGAACACATGTGCTCTGTCCGTTGGAGCTGAACACACCCGCTCGCATGGAGAACCCATCCGGTCCAAATCCGAAATCCTGCCTAAACTTTGTCCGTCCGCAGGATCGGCAAATCCACCGCGTGCGTTTCCGGACCGGGACTTCACTCCCGCAAGCGAACACGTGGGGGCCTCGTGCGTTGCACAGCACGGACCTCGCGCTCGCAGCTGGGTGAACCCGGCACGGTCCCCGAAACCTCTACAGCCGCTACTCGGCTTTTGTCCCTCTGTCGCCGTCGTCGTCTCCATTCGACACACGCACACCTGCGTGTTACGACGCTCACAGTCCATTCCATCACATTCACATTCACACCAGGAGACGCGGCTGCATGTTCACACGTGCCGACTGTCATCTCCCTTACATACCGCTCTCTCACACACACGGTCTCCCTTGCACTCGGCCGTTCACTCACGCATGCCACCTCCCTCGCACACGTGGCTCCATTCACTCGCGGCGTCTCATCCACACACGGCGTGCTGGGAAGCACGCCCTTCGGCACACTTGCCACCACACCACTCACACACGGGGGCGCACTCACACACGGGGGCACACACACACACAGGGACAGCCACACTGGGGATTCGTGTCCCCACAAGAGTCTGCGGGGCCTCTATACCCCCCAAGCTTTCCGTGCACCTATCCACAGCACTCCTCCCCTCGAACTCACAAAGCACGACCGAACCCACCTGGACGTGACTCGCCTCAAGGGGGCATACTCCCTCCCCTCGTTCCTGGAGGAGGCTATCCCGCTGCTCGCACTGGGTCTCCACCCAGTCCGCCAGCTCCCCCTCATGGTCCTCCACTACCTATGTGTGTGTGCGCGCGTCTCTAACCCCGTCATTATCATGCAGTCTCTCCTCTATTTTTTCTGTCTCCCGTGTCTCTATACATTTTCTCTCCTTGTTCCTTATTTCTGTCTCTTCCTGGCTCCATTTTGCTTCCCATCTGAGTCGTTCTTTCTCTCTGAGCCCCATAAGCTGTTCGTTCTCCCTCCGGAGCTCCTCAATCTCCGTTGACTCCAATCTCGCTCTCCGTTTTAGTTGTTCAATTTCACACTCATATAGTTGTTGTTTTCTATAGCCTGGTGTTGGCTTAGTGGTTAGGGTGGTGGCTTGGGATCCCAGGGTCCTGAGTTCAAGCCCCGTTGGCTGCTGAATTAACACCAGGGGGTTGACTCAGCCTGTCATCCTTCCGAGGTCGGCGAAATGAGTACCAGTGTACTGGTCCCGGTGTATGCCCCGGTAAGAATAGGTGTACCATATCCCTGTGTGTCGTAAGAGGCGACCAGGGTTGGCGTCAGGAAGGGCATCCGGCCATAAAAAAAACATTGCCTCAAGAAAAAAAGCCCAACCCCTGCACAGCAGGGAAAAATGGCTGTAAAAACGGTCACATAGTTGTTGTTTTCTCTCCCACTGTTCCTCCGGCTCTTTGTTTTCCAATCTCATTGTTCCTTTCAATTGGCTCATTTCCTTCCTGTGTTTCATTCGCTGTTCTCTCACTACTCTTCCTCGTTTCCTCTCCTGACCTTCCTTCTCCAGTTTCATTTGGTTAATCTCCTTTTTGTGTTTCATTCGCTGATGTCTCATTACTCTTCCTTGTTTCCTCTCCTGTCTTTCCTTATCCAGTTTCATGGTTTTCTTCATTTGGTTCATCTCCATTTTGTGTTTCATTCGCTGTTCTTTGTCTATCTCCTCGCACTCCAGCCTCGCCTTTTCTTTCAATTGGTCAACCTCGGCTTCATGTTCCTTTTGTTTTCTTTCCCATTGTTCCTCTCGTTCATCCTACTCCTGACACCAGTGTTGCGAATTCGCGCCCGCCGGCGTGCGAGCGGCCACGTAACTCGAATCGCGGCACGTCGCCCACCAGACGGACAATTCCGTCGTGACCCTCTCGGACTAACGCCGGGAACTAGTCATGGGTGGGCCTTTCAGCCTCACCACGATCGTGCCAATCGGCCCCCCACATGGGATAGGGTTGTTCGCCAAATTCGACCTACCTAAGTACCCACACGGAGGGTAGACCGGGCGATCGCACCTCGCCGCAGGTCGACTTCGGACACGGGCCACTTAAAGCGACCCGTTCCGTACTATCGGGATAACCGAGCGGTGTTATCGTCAACCTCGACGGTTCCGATTAATTATCGGGCGTATTTAGCCCACTACCAACCCTTAACGTGAAGTAAGATGGAGATTCAATTAAAGAAAAGACGAAGCGAAACGGGAAAAACAGTTCAACATGAGGCACATTTATTCCGCGGAACACAGATAGCACACATATACAATTACAACAATTATGCACCAAAAGCAAATGTAACAAAAGGAACACAACAATGCAGATCTACTACCGACTACGCGAGCACACGGCAACACTTACACAGTTTTACTTTACAGACGGCGCTGACAACACATATACTCAAAAGCAAAAGAAAAGGGCCACCCTCAAATACAAGGGGGCAGACGGGGCCTGGGGCGCGAGACCGCGTGGAGCCTACCCGTCTTGTGATGAGCCGCAAATGTCGCGGCGGTGCCCCGACTCCGCGCTCCTCCGCGGGTTTCGTTGGCACTGCTGGGAATAGGGTGGGAACGGGGCTCCCTTTTCGCACTATCTCAGCGCGGGGGGGAAACAGGGGGGGTTGTTGATGCTCTGGGGAAAGAGGATAGCTGGCTTGCTTGGGTCCCGCGATGAGCGACTCCACTGCGACCTCGACTGCGTTCCCCTCTCTGCAGCTCCCCGACAGACTCTGAACCCCGACAGACCGACTCTCCTCCAGACCCGTCTTGACTGCTGCTGCCACACTCTGCTGCTGCCACACCTCTCCAACTCGCCCGAGCCCGAAACAAAAACTGACTGAATTCGCCCCGCGCTAGGCGCTTTATAGTACGGCAGGAGAAACCATATGCAAATTTCCGGATCAGGATGAACTCAGGGGCAGAGCCACGCTCGCCCATTGGACGGAGGAAAAGTGGGCGTGAACCTCCCCTGATCCTCGAATTTGCATATATCGATTCTACTCCGACGCGCCTGGAGGCGGGGCCAAATCGCCCCGCGCTTAATGATTGGACGGATCGGAAGTGGGTGTGAATCATTCCTGATCCGACTTCCCCTCGGAAAGGCCGCTCTTTGTACCCGCGGCTCAGCGCGCGTCCCGCACGAGGCCAGGACAGCCTGACGCTCGGCGTTCACAAGCGGCGCGGGAATGGCCGCAGAAGGAGGAGAGGTGAAGGTGGTGGAGGGCCTAAAGTGGCGGTGATGGCCATGGTGATGCTTGGAATGGCGGTGATGTGACGTTTACGGGAGCGAGTTGTGAAGGTAAAGGTCGTGGCTGGTGGCGTTGTTGTTGTTGTGAAGCGGCGTTGCGGTTGGTGGTTGTTGTGTGATGGAGGTTGAGACGTGGTTGGTTTAAAATAAAGATAGAACAGAAAAACGGCTATCTTAAAGGGTCGCAGCCCGAATGAATCACATTTATTCCCTCTAAACAACGGGTTTGGGGCTAACTACACATGTACTTACAGAGATACCTCACCTACGGGACCTGAATGGTGGTTTGCGAATTTCCTCAACCACAACAATATATATATATATATATATATATATATATATATATATATATATATATATATATATATATATATATATATATATATATTGTTTTTAGATCCTCGAGGAGGATCTCGAAGTCTTACTCACGTTGTTGTTCTTGTGGACTTTTTTCGATCCTTGTGGAGGATCTCTAAGTCTTACTCAAGTTGTTGTTCTTGTGGACTTTTTTAGATCCTTGTGGAGGATCTCTAAGTCTTACTCACGTTGTTGTTCTTGTGGACGTTTTTAGATCCTTGTGGAGGATCTCTAAGTCTGACTCATGTTGTTGTTCTTGTGGACTTTTTTGTTTCACAGCATACAGTTTTCATCGAAACTTCCTGAAATTTGGCATACATATGTAAAAATACCCTGCGCAGACAGTAACGATCTCTGAATTTGAAAATTCCTCCTAGAAAAAAAGTTATGACGTCAAAATATCTCCGCTAATGGAAATCGCCTAAAAAATTACCTCCAAAACTCGGCAAGCTTTTTGAATTCTGTTTGCGGGAATCGAACAGAGCATTAGCAGAGATGAAATACCGCACATATGATACATCACGATGACATCATATCAATTTTTATGACGTCATTCCTATTTTTTGACATTTTTTGTTTCACAACCGAGAGTTTTCATTGGATCTTCGTGAAACTTGCCATGTATATGCAGAAAGCCCACGCGCAGGCAGTAACCATCTCCGATTTTGGAAATTCTTCCGAGAAAAAAAGTTGATGTCATAATATCGCCGCTAATGGAAATCGCCTATACCATTATCTCCGAAACTCGGCAAGCTGTTTGAATTTTGTTTGCAGGAATCAAGCTGGGCATTAGCACAGGTAATTTATCGCAAACCTGATACATCGCAATGACGCCGTATTCGTTTTTATGATGTCATCATTAAGAGGACGAGGATCTTAGCTCATTCGAGCTTGTTTTTTTACAAATTCCTCTTTGGTCGATCCAAGTGCTGAGCAAAACTGTGCGTCTGGTGGATGTGATCACACATCACATGGAGTGAACCCTTGGCTTTGTTGTAAAGATATTTGGCACTGGAAAACCCAAGAAACGTGCAAAAGGTCACTCTGCAAGGTTATGTTGAAATATTATGTGACAAAGAACTAACTTTCACATCAATAAATTGCAACAAATTTAAACATCGTTTACCTGATTTCTCCTTTGATGTGCAAAATTTGACCACCGTCGATTGGGTACTGAACACCAGGAGGGGGCTTGGGGCGCTGGAAACAGGTGCATATGAATCAAAATGAACATGTGATCATAATATAAACATCAAACGTTTAATCAATGAAGATACACACTAAGGATTAGGAATGATAAGGGAATGTACACATTCTCACACACTCCTGAAAAATCTCAAACAAATGCCTCATTGCACAGATATAAGAGGAAAACTCCACTTACACCCCGTACTTTAACCCCCAGCTTCATTGGGAATTGAAACTAAATAAAAGATTTCATTGAAAGTACACAAACTCCGTTATATGGCCTTCTGGTTCACACTTGATCAATAGCCAAGTTGTTTTCCCATGAAAACGACATGAAGTAAACAAGGGGACAACAGGAAAAACTGGGGGGGGGGGGAGGAAGGGGGGAAATCTTTCAACACTTCCATTTTACAAAACCAAACCTGGAAATTAACTGTAAATCTGTTTCAATTTTAAAATACCTTTCGAGGACATTTGGCCTCTGGTGAGATTATTGGATTAAATGTTTAATAAGGATAAGGCCAAAAAAAAAAAAAAAATGTTGCATTGGCGTAACGGGTCACTGAAAAATAGGGTAGGTCGGTCGGGATCTTTTTTTTTTTTTTCTCCTAATAAATCCCTCCCAAAATCTCCCCCGGCTCGAGTACCACCCTTTTTGTCGGCGGGTTCTGTCCGAAACACTTCCGGGTTTTTGCGATCGCGATTGCAATCAACAAGATACTTGAAAACGATAGCAAAACAACAAAAATAGCAATAAAATAGGGTCGGCAAAATTTTTCGATAGCAAAAAAACAAAAAAAAAAACGTAGGGTCGGCGGAATTTTTAGGGTCGGGCGGGTTACGCCAATGCAACATTTTTTTTTTGGCCTAATGGTAATCTAACTCACCAGAGAAGGTGATGGGGAAGAAATTTTGTACATTTTAAATCTCGAGCTCGAGGATGATGCACCTTTCTTCATCCTCAAAGTAATAACATCATGATTAATAAATTAATGGCATCATGCTCAGCGTTGCTGTCCATCATCAAGACATGGCAAAACAATTAAAGAGCAACTCCATAGCAACAATGCAAAGTCATTAATGTGGGTGAACAGCACGCTTGAGCACAGCTTCCTTTGGGAGAGCTGCTCACCCGATTGAAACAGCAATGGTGACGATGACCTGTGCGAGGCACGCCGACCAACCCTTCCGACCATGTGGTTTTCACAGCGACTAGTGGTGCCACCACTAACCTTGCATCATCAAAGGCACAAGTACCGTGTCCGACAAAAACCGAATCTCAGCGATAAAATGATGTTTGAAGAAAATTTAGGATGACACTGGATTATCATTAGAAAAAACTTTGGACGACACAGGAGCTGGGTGTTCGGTATTCAATTAAGACCTACCAAGAGCCCCCCACCGAATGTTTAAGACTAATAAATATGGCAGGCGCGTTTTTCTGGTGAAAGCAAACCGTACCTCTGATGTAGTTTCTGTTGGAAATCGTGAAGCCTGCAGCTTTAGGCCACGGTTATGATCCGACACAAAGCACATCCGCACTGTCACGCACGGATGCACAGACAAACTTCAGGTGTTTACAAAAGTCCCAGATACAATAAAACATTCGCAATGAATCACTTTAAAACAAAATAGGATACATTACAATCGTATGAACCTAAAAATCAGAATCAATACAAAACATTCAATTTGTAAAATAGGATAAAGGTGTACATTTAACCGGCATCTCAAATCACCACAGTGTTGACACAGGTGTAATATCTTTGACATAACATGCAAAAAGTGCACGGTTAACCAACATAAACACTCTCCCTCTCCTCTTCTTTTTGCCCACCACAACCCGTCCCGATAGACCAGGGGCCCCAGTCACTACGGAGTGCGATATTTCGATTTTCGTATTGTGGTCATCATCATTGGCAATCGACTGAAATCTGCTCTGGTGATCCACTACAATCTGATAGAAACACCCTCTCATTAAGGGAGCGGTTTTTAGTTTCTCCTGGACAAGTTGTACAACTTCCGGGAGTTTTATGCATTCTTTTGCGATAACATCCAGTTTTCAAGTTATTCTGTAAAGTGGTTTATTCTATTAAGGTTTTCATCCATCCATCCATCCATCCATCAGGACCATACTCTGTACAGAGCGTCAGTGCTGCCCAAGCGGTCTCCTTGGTTATTGGGCACAATCCTGGACAGGTTGCCACTCTGACACAGGATACCAGCAAGCCGGCACTCGTTTTGCCGACCTCGGAAGGATGACAGGCAGAGTCAACCCCACCTGGTATTAATTCAACAGCTGAGCAGGATTTGAACTCAGGATCCTAGGATCCCAAGCACACCACCCAAACCATGAAGCCGACACCAGGCATGCTTTCAAATAGACATTCTTTTATCTATATAATAATACACAAAAACGACTTGGGGGTCTGCCATAGACATTACACAGGTGCGCAGTTAACCAAAATAAACCCCCTCCCTGCTGTCTTTCGCCCGCCACCACCCATCCCGATGGACCGGGGGCTCAGCTCATGACAGAGCATGGCATTTAGATTTTCATGCCCAGTCATCATCATCGATGATCGACTGAAATCTGCTGCAGTGATTGCCATTGCTCTGCAGGTGCATCCCATTGATCGGTATTGTGATGATCATGACAGAGAACAGTGTGTGTGCATCTCCTCCCCAGGCCCACAGCACACTCTCTTCTTCAGGTAATTACCTTATTCAAAGAATCTAGCTCCATTTATTTTTCAACGGGTGACTGCTCGTTCTATATATAATGGAGCAGGTGTTTTTATGTCCACTCTCTACCCATTGGTTGGACAGGTGGCCTGACACTACATACAATTGTAACCTGAAAAAGGAACTCGTACGTCAACCATTTTGTTTTTAGAGTAAGCCGAAGACATCTTCGGAAGTGTCATATTCACAATCGCCATGTCCTCCGTACAAGTTTTCCATTCAGTTTCAAACAACTAAAGCAACTGTTAAAAGGATCATCAAACATTGAAAGGTTGGAACTGATCGGTATCATGGGCCAAGTGAAGGAGACAGTACGTATAGACCTTCGGCTTCAAGCCTCTGGTGGCAGCCTGTGGGCCAGTGCAATTGAAATTTTTAGAGCTGTATAACCATGATGTATTATACTGTCTACTCACAAGAGCAGTCCACAGGTTTTTGCTTCAATCACCTAAACCGGGTTCGTTTTATTTTCAGGATCGCTCGAGGTAGCGGTCTGTTACCTATACACCACCCAAATAAAGGGTTGCATCAGAAGAACGCATTGCATACTTGAAACAAGATTGCCGGTCGGGCGGGTACACTGATAGTTTAATCAACAACACTAAAAGCTTTACCTTCTCCTTGACAAGAGGAGAGGATTGTTTTTGTGACTCGATAACATCCGAATCCAAATCCCATGGTATCCAAACCTCACCGCACCAAGCCAGGGATCCGTGCCCAGACGAATCGTACATCGTACACCCACAATCAGCACTATGTCTAAGCATTAATGCAACATTCGGTGGTTGGAGTGTTCAAGACAAAAAAAAAATGCAGACCCATCTAAAGCCTCTTTAAAGCATTCATGTATCATTAATTTTCATTGGGAAGGATTCAATACTTCTGTGCAATATTTCTTTCACTAAAACATTACATGAGAAAAACGGTTTCATTGCTCGTGGTATGTCTGAACACACTTAAAGAAACGAAACGGCAACCAACATTGTCTCAAATGGGAAATGCTACTTGTGCTTGTGTTCCAAGAACTCGTGAAATTAAAACTTCGCCGCGACAATAACTGCTGCTGTGCGTGCGTACAAAGTGCCAAACACTGGAGGCTTTGATACCTGGAGACTGTGCATGTAATTCAACGACCTTTTGATTGTACTTGGCGGTTTTGAACATTGGGGCTCGCACGAGTCACGATCCTTTCACTTTGATGCCGTTTTAGAAAACACCATCCAGCTAGTACGGAGCCGAGTACGCGCGTATAGACGAGGATGCCAACGACAGGAAGCAAGTTACCCCTAACCCTAACAGCTCGTTAAATAAGAAATCGAACAGGTCTGGATTGAAGGGCTGAACAATTAAGTAAAATGTGAAACATTTTCCACGCTGAAACAAAGCATTATTGGAACACACATTAAGGAAGCAGTTATCCACAGGTGAAGCAGTAGCCTCATCAGTAAAATCCCTCAAACGCTGCGTCAATACCAGAAACTCCTCCAACATGCTGCCCTTACCTTTTATGTCCTCGATCACCTTTTCCGACAACAAAGCTGAAAAAAATAACATCGGCCAAAAGATCTCGTGTCAAGTTTAAAGCAGAAACGTCCATCATAATTCACAACAATGCTCCCGATAAACCTTGCAAAGATTTTTCTACCGTTATCTAATGGTTGTCTGTGTGCTATACTGACCACCTAACGACGGAGACTCCAAAATAGTGCAAGAAAATGTGAGGCAGGTGCATCCACAAAATTACCCTCATGGACAATTTGATACACTCAATTTCCATGGGAGGGATTCATCAATAATGGCAGGTTAACATACTTGGCAGGAAACAGAACTGTCACACAAACGAGCTGCATCACAGTGTGTACAACCAGGTACATGGGCTGTATGAGAGCGAGCTAATTTGCCAAACTGCAGATATGGATGAATAAATTTGATTCCATAGATAAAGAAAGATAAGTGGGAAAGAAGGAATGTTGGGGGAGGAGGAATACCAACAGACTTGTGTGTTTATGAGATCACCAACACCATGCTCTGTAGATAGCGAGACTTAACTTACCAATACCAAGGCAAGTGATCAAAGACGATCACATTCACACCAACAAAATGATCAGTCAAACTAAATCCCACGATCAGACTTACTTTGGGTGAACATAGAAGGAAAGAATACATATTAACCAATATTGCTTAACATGATACAAGGCCACGAAAGGCCATTCGTTTCAACAAACCAGTATGAAGACTTGTACACAGAACAGATGATTGAAAGGGATGGTTCTGTAATGTAGAATGCAAGTTGTGGGAAACGACAAATTAAAACTCAAACTCACACGCGATAGAATGCAAACTCTGTGCTGTACATGTGGCAATGTCCACCGTGCAGCTCTCATGTAGTCGTGAGGAGAGTTCTCTGCACAGGGGTGAGCAAGGGTTGAGGGAGGAAGTCGTAATCATAATCTTTGTAAAATTGTTTCACATTTCTCCCATTACATTTTGACAAGACACCCTTGACCTTGGTGTGGGTTTGATTCCCGCCCAGACATGACGAGTTGGTGTTTCAAATGCAGGGCGAGGCATCAAAGTGTGTGTCGTCCCTCAGATTGACGTTAAACTGGGCATCCTTGCACCTACTGACATGAGTTTCGTTTACATCTGGTGTGGGAGCATGCACCAGAGCAGCACTTTGCCATTTCCACCGGTACTCCAGGGGTGTCCATCTGGCCATCCCCCAGGCAGATATCCAGCCCATCCCCATCTCCTTGAGACTGATCAACCTGCTGCAACCATGAGGCACGTGGTCAGCCCATTGGCCTCCTCCACTCACAAGCCCTCCTCACTGAGCGAATCTGGTGAGTAGGATCAGCGTTGGGAAAACAAGCCACATGTCCATACAGCCGCAACTGAAACTCATGGACAGGTAACAAATCTCATCTGAGTCTCTCTTCGCAAACAATCATGAAATGCAAGGTCTTGACCAGTGATAGCCAAGTATTCCCCAAAGAGACCCGGTACCGAAAGAGTTACGGCTCATTCTCAGATTCTTGGTCAGAAACAAAGTCTCACATCCATAGAGCAAGACTGGAAGCACCGAGGACTTTAAGGCTCGGACTTTCGTCTTCCTGCATAGGTACCAACCGCGCCACGCCCCATGGTCCAGTGAATCCATGACTTGGTTAGGGAATTTTAGCAAATTGTATTGACCATCTGTGAAAAAATTGCTTACCAAAAATTTCTTCACCAACGTATTCATCTAGGTGTCCACTAACACCTATCAATTCGTGCAAACCCAAATCCTTGTGGAAAATTCTGGGGAGTCAATCAAAGTTCGGGTGCTCAGAGGGCCTGTGCGAAAAAAAATCGGAAAATTAACTTTGCCAATATTGACTTGTGGGATGTCTCACTAGAGGTTTTTTGGGGTGCTGAATTGATTCCCACCATTATTTTTGAGAGAAAAACACTCCTTGATCATATAAAATGTATTTTATTGACATTTTTAACAGAACTGTGCTCAATGGAAATGTTGCTTCGTCAGCTTTTACAACCTTATTCATCAAACTCCCCAGTATCTTTCTCACTCCTCTTGTCATCCAGCTGGTTTATGTTCAGGCAAGAGTTACCATGACAGATGCCGCAAGCAGAAATACACTTGACTCCTTGCTTTTTACAGCAGCACCTGAGTGAGCTGCAGTTCCCCGCACAGTTGCAGCTGGCAAACGTCAGGAGGTAGTCTGGTGCAATGGCGTCTGTAGAAGGGACTGGTGCATATCCTTGCTCAGTGAGTGGCCATCCATAGTCCCGGGCATCCAACGATGGACTTTGCAGCATCAGTCAGTCTCTAGTCTGGAGGTAAGCTCGGAGAGAATGCTGTGCTGCAGCTCCTGTTGTCGGGGGGAGTTTCTCAGGTTTTATGCTCCCAGTAGCAGCTCGCTTGCTGAAGATGTCGAATCTCAAGTCTTCCAAGTCTTTGGAGGATTTCCCATGGAACATGAGAATGAAAAGATCACAGCCTGCTTTAATGATATCACCTTTCTCAGCTCGGATGTCCATAAACACGTCCATTGCCCTCTCTGCTTCATCAGTCTTGCAGAGCTTGCTTAGCAAAGTTGGTTTGCTAAACCCAAAAATTGCAGACACTGTATCGCAGCCAGAGAAGCTGTGCAAGAAGATGAGATACCTCCGGTATATCTCTGGGAGGGCCTCCCGGATCTTTCCGACATCGTAAGATGTTTCTTTGGCTGTCGTGAGGAAGATCGGATGGTCTGCAACATGATGAATCAGCATAACCAGGACGTCTGTGTCCTCAGCAGTCACCTCGACAGGGGACTCTCTTGCCTCATCTAGAGCTGCGCGGACGATGGAGGTGTTGGCATCATCGGAGCATTGCTGTACACAGATTCCATTCCGACTAAATGTCTCAAGGCCCGGTCACACCTTGACGTTTTAGCCAGCGATGGCAACGTGTTAAAATGTATGTAAAACGCTGGCTTACGTTGAACTTTTGATGTTTTTTTTTAAAGATTCGGACGTATTCATAGCGACTTGGTCTTATGTATAACGCATTGGTAACTACACAGAACGTTTCGTTGTGTTATAGATAACTTATACCAACGAATGCTGAACCTGTTGTCGGCCTACACAACCGATGCCCAACGATAGTCTAACTCAGGCATAGCGCGTTGCACGCATCGCCGACGATGTCGTGGCGTAGCCTATTAAAAAGCTGACGCACAACGATTCAAATCATAACTGCCGTAGAAATGGAAGGGTCAAAATCGCGGTCGCACCTTGGCGATCTTGCCAGCGTATGCCGACGTAACAAAAAGTGTGTCTAAAACGTTGGGGCACGTCGAATACGGTATGGGTAAGTTTGGTATACGCGAGTAGAACGCTAAATACGCTATCATAAGTCGTAGTAAGTAGAGTACGTCAAGAAATTTTGAACATGTTCAAAATTTTACAACGTACTCGGCGTATGACACACGTTCCGCATGCGATGGGGATAAGTTTTACACACGATATGTGGACGCTTACACACGTCCACAAAGTCTACTTATAAGCTACTCATAAGTCGAAACACGTCGCGGTAATGTCTTTTTTACGCGAAACTTATTTCTAACTTATGTTTGACGTGCTTTGAACCAATTCTTTACGTAGCCCCAACACACATCGACGTATGTAGACGTATTCCAGTGACGTCTTCCGGTCGACAAAAAAAATAAATGAACGTGTTTCTAGGTTACAACTGCCATATAAAGACGTGTTCCCAGCGGTTTTGGGAATTGGTATATAAAAATGGTGTTCATAAAAGGGGAACCCAACAGTGTTTTCGAGTCCTTTTTGAGTCGATGTCCATGTCAGCAGTAACAGTATCAGTATCAGTATTACTATTAGTATTAGTACTAGTAGTAGTTTGTTCATGTTGGCAGTAGTAGGTGGGTGTGAGGGGGAGGGTGTGGGTTATGATGGATCGTCCTTGCGTCCGCGTGTCCACGGGTAGGTTCATAGGCTGCCACTCAACGATTTAAATGGCTGCATCTCCACTATTGAAAGTAGACGCTTGCGCTCAACAATTGGATTTTTTTTACACTCAACGACTTTTAAACGGTACCACTCAGCTAGTTTCATTGTTTACAATGAACGATTTAAATTGCTGTCACTTGCCTTTGTTTTTTGTTTTTTTTGACGCTGGGGTTTGGAAATTTGAAACGTTTCTTCTGAACGTGTTAAAACGCTCAAACTCGACTATTTTAAATAGACACTGCCGATGGACAATTGGAATCATAGCCAAGCTAGACATCGAAGTGTGAACATCCTCGTCATGCCGAAGAAAAGTTTGAAGAATGCTGCAAATAAGTGTCCTGGCCGTGGCCGTGGACGCTGATGCAAGGACGATCCATTATACCGACGTCTTTCAGCCTATGAGTAACTTAAAAGTAACGTCTGTCGACGTGTGGCAACGATCGCGTAACGTGCCAACAACACGTTAATCATAGGGAGGAAATAAGTTTCGGGTACTCTAAACACTACCTCGGCGTGTCTCAACTTATGATTAACTTACAAGTAGCATGTGTTGACGTCTGTCAACGATCGCAGACCGTGCCTACAACTTGTGGCCAGCGTAGCGGAACGTGTGAGTCATACGCCGGCATACGTCGTGAAATTTCAAGCATGAAAAAATTTGAGGACAACCGAAAAGTACAACGTTTAAAGCCAACGTACAACGACGTATGGCAACGTACTACGACGTATGCCAGCATGCTCTCAATGTTATCAAAACTTACCCATAACGTATTCAACGTGTGCCAGCGTTTTAGAAAAAAAATTCAAAAATCGGCATACATTGGCTAAAACATCAAGGTGTGACCGGGCCTTCAGCAAGGAGCAGAACGAGCTGGGCTTTGTTGTTCTTATCGAGGAACTTTTCTCTTGCAATGATGATTTTGAGATCCAGAGAAATCTGAATGTCACACCATGCATTCTTTGTTCGTCTCAAGTGGTCATGGTCCTTGGTGGAGCTGCCATATCCGTCAAAGTCCACCGTTATCCGGAGGCGATGGCTCCCCATGGACTTCACAAACTGGAGGTAGCCCTCGGCAACATCCTTCCAAGTAAGGTAAGCCTCCCACTTGACATTGTGCAGGAGCCACCCACCATCAACCACAAGGCTTGTGCAGGGGGGTTGTTCGACAGGTGCCACACATTCTTTTCAGGGACCTTGCTAGGGCAGCCTTGTCTGGCTTTCGCAACATTTGATTTTTTGTCAAACAGAGACATCGGTTTTGGCGTCAACTCAAAGCGCAGAGCTTCTTTGGTCTTGACTTCACGCTCACTGATGACAATGAGGCAGTTGAATAGCTTCAGTGAGTCAATGACCAGCTTCTCGCCATTGACTTTGGGTCCAGATCTGAGGATTGCAAGTGATTTGACCTTGTGTTTGGTTACCATTGCATCCACAGCAGTTTTCCCATCCATCTTAGCCTGTATGGCTCTGCCAACTTCTGCTTGATCAGCGTTGACTTGGTCTTCGGGAGTGCTGCTGAACCCAGTTGAGAAGGACACCAGTCTTCTTGTCCCGTGTGGCATGGAAAGGGTTGACTTCCTCCAACCACCCAACTATGGTGTTGACAGCATCGTTATCCCTCTTCATTTGGGCTCTTTTAACATCGGTGTGGACAGGTACCCCACATTTGACCATGCTTTTTTCTAGCTTTTGGTGAATGAACGAGAAGTGGTTCAGAGTCTGAACCTAAGACTTACGAGAAGACTCATTCTGAAAGCGGCCTCTGTTTAGACCACCGGAGGATTTTGCCTCACGCATGAGTGTGGTTACATCCTTGTCCATACTGCCCTAAAAATAAGACTTTTTTTGTAAACAACAGACAGGACATGAAATTTTGACACAAAACAGACAGAACACACATATAGTCCATGGGCCCAGGTATATATCAGTACCATCTGAGGAAACCAAACTTTAGGGCTACTAAGTTATTGGTAGGGACTATATGATTATTTCAATATGTGATAACCATTCCAGAAGAGCAGCTTAGTGTATGTATTTTGCATTTTTACCATTTTACCATTCTGAGATATTGACGTTTTGGGGGAAAATCATGTACGTGCCGTCTACCGTCATGTACGTGTACGTGCCACATGTACGTGCCGTCTACCAACACCACGAAAGTCAATGAACTCCGACATCAACTCTTCTGTGCCAGACGGGGAGAGATAGAGTCCAGTCAGCTTCCACCATGTGAAGACTGCCTCTTCATATGCACGTCCTCCATACAAACTACCAGGCTGCTATTTGGAGGTGCTGTCTGCAATGCCAACCCTATGTTCCAAGTCCCAAGGGTTGTGGATGGACCACTGATAATGACGGGAAGCTGGCCATTGAGTGGATGCAGGGTTCTCCAGCACTGGATGCAGTGTTGCAACTGCTTTCCTGCAAGTGTGGACGGTCGTGCAAACTCCCAGACTGCACGTGCCTTGCCAATAGCCTGAAGTGCACTGACATGTGCAAGTTACGAACCTGCAGCAACCAGCCCGCTGATGTCGAGGAAGAGGTTGTAGACCTCGAGGACTCTGATGCTGATAACAGTGATGAAGACTAGACTACTGATCCATGGTGTGAATGTTTTGGCACAATCACAAGGACATTCATGGCTACAAATATGCACGAGTAAAACACTGTACATAAACATGCCACAGTAGCGTGGTGAAATTTGGGTTATCCGTAAATTTCACATTTTGGACGCTTGTTGGAACTAGGGTAGGGGAAGGGCAATTCCTTTAACTGTGGTAAAAACTTGTAAAATGTTCATAAATGTTTTCCTCATACAACACGTGCATGTTGTAGGCTACTGCGGTTCAGTAGCACAACCCAGGGAACTTGTATGACAATATTATAAATTAAAATGTACTGAAAATCACGAATCAGCAACATTTTGATAGGCCCTATTGTTCGCCCCTTTCTGCCATAAAACAAATTCTGCCTTCAGGAATGACAGAAAGGGTTATTCGGATGGTATAAATAAAGCATTTCAGACATGTATTTGTGGTTTGCAGTACATTCTAGCCCCCTCAAAGGGCGGAGGAGCTCCTTGTGAGCCAACGGCCATCCATATCTAGTGCCCAACTGTGTCTGCGGACGTCCTCCTGCAGTTGGGTTACTTCTTATTAGGAGGTTGGTGGCAGGATTTGCACTCCAGCCACCGTAAAACGCTTCATTCCGCAAAACGCAAAAACGCAAAAACGCAAAAAAATCTGAAAACCCACTCCGTGGGAGTACCTCCTGTGCAGCTTCCCTTCGCAGGGCAGCTCACCGGATGATGGGATTGGGGCAAAGCCTTCGGGACCCCCACTCTTTGATAGGAGGGAAACCACGGGGTAACATCCCTGGGACAGATTGCGGGAGAGTGTGTCGGAGTGGTGCTGAGGTGTCGTCCACCAGACGGCGGTCTCCTTGGGTTAACCTGAGGCGGTCCCTTCGGGTGGGTGCCTGGAATGTCCTATCCCTAAGAGAGGATGATCACCTGTCTCTGTTATCATCTGAGCTCAAGCGTTTGGACATCGGGATTGCAGCTCTCTCTGAGGTTCGGAGACCGGATTGCGGCGAGATAATGGTGGGTGGTTACACCTACTATTGGTCTGGTCGCTCTGATGGTTACCATACCCAAGGAGTTGCTGTAGCTGTGTCCAATAAGCTGACCCCAATGATAATTGAGGTAACACCGGTCAACGAGCGTATTATGAGATTAAGGATTCGTCACTCCTTAGGTGTCATTTCCCTGGTCTCTATTTATGCTCCGACTGAGGCGAGTGATCTTACCGTGAAGGATGCATTCTACGCCACACTCGAGTCTGTGGTTGATCAGTGCCCCAGACGAGATACACTTCTAGTCTTGGGGGATTTCAATGCATCGACTGGAACTGATAGGGATGGTTATGAGGTGTGTGTTGGTCCCCATGGGTCAGGAACTATGAACCAGAATAGCACTAAGTTCCTTGACTTTGCAAGAAGTCATGGACTTAGGGTGGCTGGTTCATGGTTTCAGCGCCCGCAAGCTCATCGCTGGACTTGGTATTCCAACGCTGGCGGTGTGGCAAAGGAGATTGACCATGTCCTCATTGACGGTCGTTGGAGGATGATCCAGAACTGCAGGGTCTACCGGAGTGCTCAGTTCCTCAATACTGACCACAGGCTTGTTGTAGCAACTCTAAAGCTGCACCTTAAATCCTGGAGAATGGTACCATCCCAGCCTAGGCTGGATGTTGCCAAGCTCAGGGATGAGAGAGTAGCTGAGGAGTTTGCGAACAGGCTGAGTGGACACTTGGGGGTCTGGGTGCTTTGGGGGTCCTGAAGAGTTGTGGAGCACCTTCAAGACCACCGTCCTTGATGTTGCCGGTGGATGCCTTGGAGTTCACCGCAGGGCAAAGAAGAATTTTGTCTCTCAAGGGACACTGGATACCATTGACCAGAGTCGCAGGGCCAGGCTGAATGGCAGAGCTGAGCTGTTCAGGGAGCTGAGGCGTAAAACTGTACGTGCACTGAGGGTGGACAAGGAGGCCTATGTGCGAGGAATCTGTGAGGGGGTAGAGCATCACCTGTGGACAGGTGATTCTCGTCCCGCTTACAGGGGAATTCGCGCATTACGTTCATCCAAGCCCATCCCTCGGAGCACTGCAGTTCGAGCAGAGAGTGGTAGGCTCTTGACAGAGGAGTCTGAAGTGAAGGCCCGCTGGGCCGGTTACTTTGAGCGGTTGTACCAGGCTGATCCCCCAGCTGTCGAGTTGGACGTCAAGGGTGTTACAATCCCTGTTGCTGACCCTCGAATCAACTGTGGTCCACCATCGCTTGTGGAAACACGGGCTGCGGTGAACCAGTTGAAACGGGGCAAAGCTCCAGGGATCTGTGGCATCCATGCTGAACTTCTCAAGGCTGGTGGAAATGCTGCACTCGCGTCGTTGCATGCAGTTTTGTGCTCTGCCTGGAACACAGGCATCATCCCAACTGACTGGAAGAGGGGCCTTGTTGTCCCTCTCTGGAAAGGGAAGGGTGATCGCCAAGACTGCAACAACTACCGAGGGGTGACGCTGCTCTCAGTGCCGGGCAAGGTCTTTGCTCGGATAATTCTTGATAGGGTTCGCCACCATCTGCTTGAGCACCAGCGTCCAGAGCAGTCAGGCTTTACACCAAAGAGGTCAACGATTGACCGTATCCTTGCTCTTCGTGTCCTCACTGAACGCAGACGAGAGTTTCGGCAGGGGCTGCTTGCAGCCTATGTTGATCTCTGTAAAGCGTTCGATTCAGTGAATCAGGATGTCCTCTGGAGGATTCTTGGTCTTCGTGGGGTGCCACCGAAACTGATCGATCTGATGTCTGAACTCTACTCTGGTACTGAGAGTGCTGTGAAGTGTGGTGGTACCGCCTCTGACTTATTTCCAGTTGTTACTGGAGTTCGTCAGGGATGTGTACTTGCCCCCACACTTTTCAGCACTTGTATGGACTGGATTTTTGGGAGGATGTCGGAGAGATCAAGTTGCGGTGCATCGTTTGGCAATGTCAAGATCTCGGACCTTGATTTTGCAGATGATGCAGTCATCTTTGCGGAGACTTTAGACATCCTCTTGGGGGCCCTCGAGGTGCTGAATGAGGAGTCGGAGCCGTTGGGATTACGGATTTCTTGGGTCAAAACAAAGATCCAGGCTTTCGGTGACATCTTGGATGCTGCTGTCCTGTCTGTGTCTGTTTGTGGTGAGGATGTTGAGGTCGTGGATAGATTCACTTACCTTGGCAGTGATATTCATGTCTCCGCAGGTTGTGAGCCGGAGGTCAATAGACGTCTGGGTCGGGCCTGGGGAGTCATGGATTCACTGGATCATGGGGTGTGGCGCTGCCGGTACCTGTGCGGGAGGACGAAAGTCCGAGT
>NC_140967.1:659948-759948 GCF_056783735.1 Eptatretus burgeri | reverse complement strand
ATACGACCAAAAATAAAAAAAACATCAATAGTTCAGCGTACGCCAGCGTTTTACATACATTTTGATACGTTGCCATACGCTGGCTAAAACGTCAACATGTGACAGCGGCTTAATGTCAGCAAACACAGAGAATTCTACTGAGTATGAGCACAAGTATAACCAACAATATAGCAGTGGTTTCAAAAATGTTGTATGCTGGTTTCAGTACAATTTGAACAATCTGAATCAATTGAGCCAAATTGCCACAAAACACAGTCTGAGATATCTAAAAATGTATCATATCAATATTTTACGGCCAGGGATTCATTTTTCCTCAAATCTAATGGTTGGAATCAATTCAGCACCTGAAAAAACCCCGAGTTAGACATCCCACAAGTCAATATTGGCAAAAGTTAATTTTTCCGATTTTTTTGCGCAGGCCCTCTGAGCACCCGAACTTTGATTGGCTCCCCAGAATTTTCCACAAGGATTTGGGTTTGCACTAATTGATAGGTGTTAGTCGACACCGAGATGAATACGTCAGTGAAGAAATTTTTTGGTAAGCAATTTTTTTTACAGATGGTCAATACAATTTGCTAAAATTCCCTAACAAACTCCACAGGCCCGAACCAGACATCTATCAACTTCAAGCTCAACATGCAGAAACATGAATATCAAAGCCAGACAGACTTTGCCAAGGTAAGTGAATCTCTCTGTGACCTCAACATCCTTGCCACAAACAGTTACACAAGATATAGCAGCATCCAATACGTCAATTAAAGCCTGGATATGAGTATTGACCCAGGAACTTTTTTGCTTTTGACACAATCTGGCACCCTGCCCTCACCAAACTCTCAACCTATGGTATCCAAGGCAATCTACACTCATGGCTCGCCAACTTCCTCCCCTGTCACAGTCAATATGTGGCCCTAAATGGAGTTCTCTCATCCTCTTTTCCTGTCCAGGCTGGAGTTACTCGAGGCAGCGTGCTGGGCCCTGTTCTTTTTCTGGTTTTCTTCAATGATCTCTCCGACTCTCTGGAAAATCCTTTTTATCTCTTTGCTGATGACTCCACCCTCCTTCGTACCATGTCATCCTTCAGACTGCAAAGCAGCAGCTTCTTCGCTCACTGCAGATCTGGGTAAAATCACAAACTGGTCCAACACGTGGAACATGTCTTTCAATCCGGACAAACCTCACACTGTCATTATGTCTCTCCGAAAAGACAATCTGGAACCCCCCCCCCCCCCCATCGACTTTATCAATAATACTCTTGAAGTCCTTTCATTCAAGCCTCTCAGTCTCAATATCTGCCATGATCTTTCCTGGGATAGCCACATTTCCAACCTGGTCTGGGAATCCTCCGTCGTGCAAAGTCCTTCCTCAGCCCACCTGAGCTCCTGACCACATACAAAGCTTTTGTCCGCAGCCTGATGGAGTACTGCTCTCCCATATGGGCGAGGATAGGGTGCTCCTGCCTAACCATACTCATCTTCACCCTGTGAAAACCAAGGCATTTAGGGTCATACGCATCTCCCGCGGTGAGGCTGACTCTTTGGGCCTATCACTCTCTCACCGGAGGCTGGTTCGTTGTCTTTCTGTCTTCTACCGTCTCCTCTCCGATCTCGCCCCCATGGCTCTGTCTGCGATATGTATCTATATGTGATTAAAACGTTCTGTCTACATTACTAATACGTTATGCATACGTCCAACACGTTATTATACGCCCAAAAATAAAAAAAACATCAATAGTTCAGCGTACGCCAGCGTTTTACATACATTTTGATACGTTGCCATACGCTGGCTAAAACGTCAACATGTGACAGTGTCAACATGTCCCCCCCCAAATTACTGCAGGTCACCCAAGGTCCGCCAGCAAGCCACTTCAGGTAAAACTACCAAAATCACGAATCACTGCTCACCTTCACTCTTTCATTCCTCTCTTTTCCCACCTTTGGAACAAACTCCCTCACTCTATTCAATCCCATTCTTCCCTCCAGGTCTTTAAAAACAACTGTTCATCACCACCTCTTATCTGCCCCTATCCAAAACCCTGATCTTTTCTACCCCTGTTAATTAACCCCAAACCCACCTCCTTCAAATTCTCTGCCTTTCTTCCTGAAAGTCCCTGTAATGTCCATCTTGTATTCCCCATGTTCCCCGCCCCATCCCTCTCCCTGCCACAGATCTCTTAATGTCTCTGTTCCCCACCGTTTTGTCCTTCCCTCTCCCATCCCTCGTCTCATGTCCCCCCTTGCTGTGCGTTGTGTGTTCGCTCTCACACGAGCCTTGACAAGGTATACAAAAAAAAAAGTCAAAAAGTATGAACGCTATAATGAGAATGCGAGTTCGGGTATAACGTATGCACGGTATAATAATAATGCTTGTACGTCTATAAAGTATGAACGCTATAATTAGAATGAGAGTACATCTATAAAGTATGAACGGTATAATTAGAATGCCAGTACATCTATAAAGTATGGACGGTATAATGAGAATGCGAGCACATCTATAAAGTATGTACGGTATAATTAGAATGTGAGTACATCAATAAAGTATGGACGGTATAATTAGAATGCGAGCACATCTATAAAGTATGTACGGTATAATTATAATGCGAGCACATCTATAAAGTATGTACGGTATAATTAGAATGTGAGCACATCTATAAAGTATGTACGGTATAATGAGAACGTGAGTAAATCGATAAAGTACGTACTGTATAATTATAATGCTTGTACGTCTATAAAGTATTAAAAAAGAATTACCGTTTTTACAGCCATTTTTCCTTGCTGTGCCGAGGTTGGGCTTTTTCTTGAGGCAATGCTTTATGGCTGGATGCCCTTCCTGACGCCAACCCTGGTCGCCTCTTACGACACACAGGGATATGGTACACCTATTCTAACCAGGGCATACACCCGGACCAGTACACTGGTACTCATTTCGCCGACCTCGGAAGGATGACAGGCTGAGTCAACCCCCTGGTGTTAATTCAGCAGCCAACAGTGCTTGAACTCAGGACCCTGGGATCCCAAGCCGCCACCCTAACCACGAAGCCAACACCAGGCTATACGTCTATAAAGTATGAACGGTATAATTAGAATGTGAGTACATCTATAAAGTATGTTCGGTATAATGAGAATGCGAGCACATCTATAAAGTATTGTTGCGAATTCGCGCCCGCCGGCATGCGAACGGCCACGTAACTCGAATCGCGGCACGTCGCCCACCAGACGGCCAATTCAGTCGTGACTCTCTCGGAACAATGCCGGGAGCTCGTCACGGGTGGGGGTTTAACCTCACCACGATCGTGCCAATTGCCCACCCACGCAGGATAGGGTTGCTCACCAAATTCGATCTACCTAAGTACCTGCGCGGATGGTCGACCGGGCGATCGTACCACGCCACAGGCAGACTCTGGACACGAACCGCTTAAGCGGTCCGTTCCGTGCTACAGTGATAACCGAGCGGTGTTATCGTCGGCCTTGACAGTTCCGATTAATTACCGGGATGTTGCACCCACTACGAACCCCTTACGTGAAGCAGGATGGAGAGTCAATAGAGAAAAGACGAAGCGAAACGGGCACAGTTCAACAAGCAAGCATTTTATTCACACGCACACACAGACAAGCAAGGAAGGCACGTATTTACAGCCATACAATTATGCACAAAAAGAAAATGTAATACAACCGACTAACGCGTACACACGGCAACACTTACACAGTTTTACTTCACATACGGCGCCAACACACATTTACACAAAAGCAAAAGAAAGAAGCCACCCTCACAGACAAGGAGGCAGACTGGCCCCTAGGCCAAATGTGCGCGGAAACTAAAGGAGCGGCCAGGTCCGCGAGACCGGGGAGGTCTTACCCGCGTCCTCGTGACACATTGGCGGGCAAGCCGCAAAGTGTCCGCGCCACTGTGCCCCGACTCCGGGCCCCTGGAGTATAATTGGCATGCGAGTACATCTATAAGGTATTTACGGTATAATTAGAATGTGAGTACATCTATAAAGTATGTATGGTATAATTGGAATGCGAGTACATCTATAAGGTATTTACGGTATAATTAGAATGTGAGTACATCTATAAAGTATGTATGGTATAATTGGAATGCGAGTACATCTATAAGGTATTTACGGTATAATTAGAATGTGAGTACATCTATAAAGTATGTATGGTATAATTGGAATGCGAGTACATCTATAAAGTATGTAAGGTATAATTAGAATGCGAGTCTGGGCGAGCGTGTGGAATCCTTGATTGCTCGTTCTAGTTTTATTTGTTTTTGTGCGTTTTGCAGAATGAACAGTTTTACGGTGGCCGGAGTGCAAATCCTGCCACCAACCTCTGAGAAATGACTAACGGAACTGCAGGATGACATCCACAGATACAGTTGAGCACCAGATGTGGATGGTTGTTGGCTCAGTAGGAGCTCCTTCGCACTTTAACATGATTTGTTTTTAATGCTGCTGTGTGTCCCTATCCATCCTTCCCAAAAAAACCTGGTGGATGTTAAAGATCCTACTGAGTCCTTCACGAAGAGGAAGAGAGTTATTGCCAGCACCGTGAACAAATTACAAAGTCCTTCACACTCAGCTGAGTATTGGCACCAGAGTGGTGACCCTGCCGGAATTTTAACCCGAGCCTAGAAGACTGCTTCTGCAGCCTTGTTTGCCAAATGGCACAAGTAGGATCATCGAAACTGAACAATATTATATTTTATCGTGGATAACTTTAACCATTTTATTCTCATTCTACACCAACAGACAAGATTTAAAGTAAAAGCCATGATCATGCGCATTACAGTGAAGCACTTACTTGTGCAAAGCTTTACCCCCAAGGGGTAACGCCTCCCAAGCAGCAACAATGGGAATACCTTCGCACACCTGTGTACAAATTCAGGAAATCACACAGAGCATTTGGGTATCCGAACACATTGGGCACCTTGGAGAATGGCTCTCTTCAATGTACAGCAAGTTGCCAATTTACGTCGTTGATGCGTTCCCAATAATTGACGTTATCCGAAACGTCATTCGGTAGCATTTTCCCAGTCACGTTGTGCTACAATAGAGGGATGCGTTGCCAAGGAAAACTTTTTGGCCACCCTAACTTAACTTAACTTTCAATCAAGTTCATATTGGAGACAAAAATTAAGCAAATCAATAAAGAACACGATTCAAATAATGTATGTGCACAAACACACAATTTAATGGTGTGGGGTGAGAGTGGAGGGACTACAGGGAGGAAGAAGCAGGCTTTCGTGTCTCGCATGGACTGCTCGAATAATCGTGGGCTGGGAAGGCAAAGGGGAGATACGCTTTGAGTGGTACGGCACTGCTCTTGCCCTGATCTGCCGTTCGGACGAGTCGCGCAGCAAACCTGGAACCGAGGAATCTCCTATCAAGCTATCAAATGAGGCCACGTGGCAAATCCGGAGCGAAGAAGTCGTCACTAAGGTGCCAAGACATGGTGCGATGAGAGCGCTGGGGAAATATGAATGGTTGTACGAGGACAAATCGTGCGTCGAGAAGAAAAGTGTGCTTAAAATTTTTCACTTTAACATAGTGGACCTCAACTTAAATTTGTTTTTTACAATATTGTATCGGACTAGCACAACCTAAATCGACTATTGTCCCATAATGTGTTGATGTTCGATCAAAACAACGCAAATCGGCAACTTACTGTACACCTTTCATTCACTAGGATACCTGGAATCATGACACACGTAAAACGACTTTCATTAACCAGGATACCTATCATCTCGATACCAACAAAATTAAACTTTACTTGTCTTTATGCCCACAAGACAACCATTACGTAGAGGTATACCACAACTATGGATTTCGTGAGATGTCTCATCTGCTTTCCACAAGGAGCAAAAAGGGATACAGGAAGGATCAACGTCTCTGTATATCCACAATCCATCACGAGGGCCGTACGTACCCCCAGAGTGAGAAATGCCATTAAATGACTCGGAGCAAACAGGACCGAAGGTACCTGGAGGAGAAACATGAGGGATGACGAGCAACTCAGCTGGTCTTTATACAAACACTTCAGTAAGAAAGTTGGATGCTACAGTCAAAGCAAACGCAACCTGATTGGGAACTCTCTACTTTGTAACTTTTGACATTCCTTAAGGATGAGTTTTTTGTCACTGAGACAACTCGTGCTAAAAAAACAAAGAAGAAAACTAAGACAATGCAGAACCCCACTGATTAACATGAAGCACTCATTTGCAAATCCAGGAGAAAATGTTCAACAGCCAAAGGGGAATCTATGGCAAGGCCAAAGGGGATTCCGCATGAAAATAATAAAACGGATTTTTTCCACTCTTGCATCTCTTGTTTATCTTTCATGTCACACTTTGTACATCTTTCATGTCACAGCTTATAAACCCTGGAATTATTCCTCATCGTGGCGTAGGTAAAGGTATTCCATCTTAACCATGGCAACGAAAAGTGCAGCTCGGCGTGAACATGTACCTGACTACCGAGTGTGGAAGGAAAAAGAACCATGAATAGATTAGAAACTAGCGTGGAGCGGCTCGTTACGCTCGCCTCTCCACGCGTCATTGCAGACATTGACGTCACATATTTGCTGTGTTGGCATGATTTACACCAATCATAATATTAACATTTCTTTTCGACAAATTTATTTGCAATATTGGTGATATTATATTTATTTGTGATTTTAAAAGGTCCAAGCATTCAAAATGGTCAAGGGTCTAAGCTGTCTAATCTGTCTGAAGGGTGTAAAGGTTCCAAATGGTGTTAAGGTCAAAGGAGTCTTCAGGGTCTTTTGGGTCCTCAGTGAATTAACATTCAAAAAAGATGTGGATTAATAAGCATATAATCTTCACGGACTGACGGACAGCTTCAGGGCTTCACCGACCATGCTTTCCGTTTTTATATGGAGACATCCAGAGAAATGTTTGGCAAGATTATGAAATAAATTTTAATCCCTCAAGCCACCCATCTTCTTACACAGCTTAGCAATTAATGTATCAAGAATTGAGAAACAATTATTAATCATAAAAATAAACAATCTGTCATCATTTTACCAATGTAACTTGTGGCAGGGGGTAACACGATAGCAGTTTATCATTTCTGTGCCAAGAAAAGCAAGTTAACCAATCCCCTTTCACAATGATGTTGTAAACGTATGGGTGTCACAAGGCCGGATCCTCAAAGTGTTGAACAAAAATCGAACTTCCCATGGTTGAGAAACAGCTACTACGATGTCGTCATTTTATCATGTGATCTTGTCGCTCATGTTGGGACGTGTTGCAGTGAGGTGGTGAGGTGGTGAGGTGGTTTTCGTGGGGTCGGTTAAAATCTCAACATTCAAATAATACCGATACAGTATGTATTGAAAACATTGTTTTCCATTCTCAGGACGACTCAGAAATTAATTTTTACTTTGGTGACAGAATTCCTGAGTCAAATATCACAAAGTCGAGGATACCGACAAGAGTCCCTTTTTGCTGGATTGTATGTGCCAATGTAGTTTTTTTTGCATCTCCAAACAAAAATTTTATGAAACATTGCAATTAATTAAATAGCTTTGACAATGATATTTTCTTGAACATGTGTTGCTTTCAAAGCGAAGTGGATAGCGTAATCTCAGTGAAGACTTGCCTCAAAGTGCTTGAAGAAAACTCTTGCCAAGGTTTCTCGAAACACTGAAGGACAGAGCACAGACTCAACAACCACCACACGCCGGTCTCGAGGGTTCACAAGCAAATGCCTGGTGAGTAAGAGAGCATAGGACAAGAAAACAAAGTAAACTAGAACACATCTGAAAATGCAAAGCCTGTCCACTTTGTATTCGGAATTGTTCCGTATGCGAAACACGGTACCTTTGAACTTTTGACAAAATTCTTAATTTGTCTTCTCCATATTCTCAAAATAAAGCTATATTGAAAATATGACGACAAAAGCTGAAATGGTGAAAAAAAAAGTTTCGGCCCAGACACACACATGCACGCATGAGATTCCAAAACTCCATCTCCCATTGCACAGGTCAGGTCAGGTATATGCGCCAGAGCAGCGCATCGCTGCATCCACTTTCTGCCGGTACACCGGGGCCTCCATCTGGCCATCCCCATCTCCTTGAGATGCCGATCAACCTGCTGCAACCAGGAGGCACGGCGTTGGCCCATTGACCTCCTCCACTCACAAGGCTCCCTCGCTGAGAGAATCTGGTGAGCAGGATCAGCATCAGGAAAATGAGCCACATGTCCATACAGCCGCAGTTGACGCTCACAGACGATGCAGGTTACAAATCTCATTTGAGTCTCTCTCAGCAACCGCTCGTTGGACAAAAAGTCCAACCAGCGAGAGCCAAGGATTCTCCGAAGAGACCTGGTACCAAAGGAATTGTCACGATCTCAGATCCCTGATCAGAGTGCAAGTTTCACATCTGCAGAGCAACAATGGAAGCACCAAGGACCTAAAGACTCGGACTTTCATCCTCCTGCACAGGTACCGACAGTGCCACACCCCATGATCCAGTGAATCCATGACTCCCCAGGCTCGACCCAGACGTCTATTGACCTCTGGCTCTCAGCCAGCAGACATGAATATCCCTGCCAAGGAAAGCGAATCTCTCGGTGACTTAAACATCCTCACCACATACAGGCACAGACAAGATAGCAGCATAAAAGATGTCACTGAAAGTCTGGATCTTAGTTTTGACCCAGGAATCCCGTAATCCCAGCAGCTCAGACTTCTCATTCAGCACCTGGAGGGCCCCTGAAAGGATATTCAGTCTCCGCAAAGATGACTGCATCATCTACAAAATCAAGGTCAGATATCTTGACATTCCCAAAGGATGCACCACAGCTTGATCTCTCAGACATCCTCCCCAGAATCCAGTCCATTCAAGTGCTGAAAAGTGTGGGGACCAATACACACTCCTGACGAACTCCAGTAACAACTGGAAATAAGTTGGAGATGGTACCACCACATCTCACAGCACTCTCAGTACCAGAGTAGAGCTCAGACATCAGATTGATTCATCTTGGTGACACCCCACGAAGACCAAGAATCCTCCAGAGGGCATCCCAATTCATTGAATCAAACACTTTGCAGAGATTGACATAGGCTGCAGCAGCCCCTGCCGAAACTCTCATCTGCATTTGGTGGGGATCCGAAGGGCAAGGATACGGTCAATCGTTGACCTCTTTGGTGTAAAGTCTGACTGCTCTGGGCGCTGGTGCTCAAGCAGATGGTGGCGAACCCTACCAAGAATTATCCGAGAAAAGACCTTGCCCGGCACTGAGAGCAGTGTCACCCCTCAGTAGTTGTTGCAGTCCTGGCGATCACTCGCCAACAAGGCCCCTCTTTCCAGTCAGTTGGGATGATGCCGATGGTCCAGGCAGAACACAGAACTGCATGCAATGACATGAGTACAGCATTTCCACAAACGGTTCACATCAGCCTCTTTCCACAAAGGAAGGTGGACCACAGTTGATTGGAGAGTCAGCAATCGGGATAGTAACACCTCTGAGATCCAACTCAACAGCTGGTGGATCAGCCTGCTCCAGCCGCTCAAAGTAACCGGCCCAGCGGGCTTTCACTTCGGACTCCTCTGTCAAGAGCCCACCACCATCCACTGCAGCTGCATTACACCGAGCGATGGGCTTGGAGGAACGCAATGCACAAATTCCCCTGTAAGCAGGACGAGGATCACCTGACAACAGGTGATGCTCTACCCCATCACAGATCTTTGCACATAGGTCTGCTTGTCCATGCTCAGTGCATGTGCAGTTTTACGCCTCAGCTCCCTGAACAGCTCAGCTCTGCCATTCAGCCTGGCCCTGCGACTCTGGTCAATGGTATCCAGTGTCCCTTGAGACACAAAATTCTTCTTTGCCCTGCGGTGAGTTCCAAGACATCCACCGGCAACATCAAGGACGGTGGTCTTGAAGGCACTCCACAACTCTTCAGGACCCCCCAAAGCACCCAGACCCCCCAAGTGTCCACTCAGCCTGTTCGCAAACTCCTCAGCTACTCTCTCATCCCTGAGCTTGCCAACATCCAGCCTAGGCTGGGATGGTACCATTCTCCATTATTTAAGGTGCAGCTTCAGAGTTGCTACAAAAGCCTGTGGTCAGTATTGAGGAACTGAGCACTCCGGTAGACCCTGCAGTTCTGGATCATCCTCCAACGATCGTCAATGAGGACATGGTCAATCTCCTTTGCCACACCGCCAGCGTTGGAATACCAAGTCCAGCGATGAGCTTGTGGGCGCTGAAACCATGAACCAGCCACCCTAAGTCCATGACTTCTTGCAAAGTCAAGGAACTTAGTGCTATTCTGGTTCATAGTTCCTGACCCATGGGGACCAACACACACCTCATCACCATCCCTATCAGTTCCAGTCGATGCATTGAAATCCCCCAAGACTAGAAGTGTATCTCGTCTGGGGCACTGATCAAACACAGACTCGAGCGTGGCGTTGAATGCATCCTTCACGGTGAGATCACTCGCCTCAGTCGGAGCATAAACAGAGACCAGGGAAATGGCACCTAAGGAGTGACGAATCCTTAATCTCATAATACGCTCGTTGACCGGTGTTACCTCAATTATCATTGGGGTCAGCTTATTGGACACAGCGACAGCAACTCCTTGGGTATGGTAACCATCAGAGCGACCAGACCAATAGTAGGTGTAACCACCCACCATTATCTCGCCACAATCCGGTCTCCAAACGTCAGAGAGAGCTGCAATCCCGATGTCCAAACGCTTGAGCTCAGATGATAACAGAGACAGGTGATCATCCTCTCTTAGGGATAGGACATTCCAGGCACCCACCCGAAGGGACCGCCTCAGGTTAACCCAAGGAGACCGCTGTCTGGTGGAGGACACCTCAGCACCATCCCAACACACACTGCTGCATCCTAACCCAGGAAGGTTACCCCGTGGTTTTCCTTTCATCAAAGAGTGGGGGTCCCGAAGGCTTTTCTCCAATCCCGTCATAAGGTGAGCTGCCCTGCGAAGGGCAGCTGCAGAGGAGATACTCCCACGGAGTGGGTTTTCAATTTTCTTTGACTGTATTTGAACAAAAACACACTGTTAAATCACAAAATGTGTCACTGCACATGAATAGAAGCATTATTAATACATTCAGCAAGAAGTAAAAACTCAAATGTGCACCCTTGGGAAACTCATTGAAATAGAACGGCACTTGGTGGAGCGCATACATTCGCCAGGCTGAACAGTTTACATTTTGGATCCTATTGATAGGTCAGATCTGAATCTGGACCTTAACCAAAATCAAATCAGCTTGTTCTTGTCACCCAAACAACTCATCCACCTAATTTTGTCACAACTCGTCCATAACGTTTTAAAATATTGTTGCGGTTCTCGGAACCGCATGCATACAACAGATTGGTTTCCCGAGACAGTTATGCCATGAATATACGTGCGAGACCCCTTCCTTTTGTTTACTGGGAAAACAAGGGAATGCGTTGCGATGGGATAATAGTAAGCTTATTAAATCATTTTCCCTCCATTCCACTTCCCACTCTTCCTCTTTTCACTCCTGAGGTAAATCTGCCTGCTTGCCCCCCCCTCGTCTCGTTTACCACAGCGTGTTACACGGCCAGAACGACGCCCACGCACCACGAAACAAGTGCTTGCCCCCTCGTCTCGTTTTCCACAGCGCAACGATCCACGGTACCCTCTGCCCCGCTTGCCCCCTCGTCTCATTTACCACAGCGTACCGTCCTTCACCAAACATGACGTGCGGTCCACGATGACCCGAGATCTCAGAGCGAACACCCCCGGGATCCGCAAGCGGCTCCGAAAGAGGATACGTGGTCGGTCCGGGATGCTCTCCGGGAGACCGCGGGTCCATGGTCGGTTCAACCGAGGACAGGGGGTCCGGACCCGATGAAGATTTACTTGTGATTCGTGTGCCGATTTCGGTGTGGCCATTCATGTTGTCTCATGGACTCGGAGCACAATATTCCTGCTGTTTGGGGTGGCCTTGCCGGAAACAAAGTGAGGTGGTTTCCGGCCCAAGCTGGCAGACCACGTGGGGGTTTGGAGCCAATCACAGCGCCCGAGTCAGGCGATGACGTTGGACTCAGCATGGCCCCTCCCCCTCGAGCTTCGGGCCATATAAAAGAGGGAGAGGACCTCCGTTGAGGGTGTGTGTGTGTGTGTGTGTGTGTGTGTGTGTGTGTGTGTGTGTGTGTGTGTGTGTGTGTGTGTGTGTGTGTGTGTGTGTGTGTGTGTGTGTGTGTGTGTGTGTGTGTGTGTGTGTGTGTGTTTCACACCGTGTCTCCTGTCCTCAACTCCACCCACGTCTCGCCTCAACGGCCTGCTTCCTGTTCTGTGTCTCCGCCCACACGACCTTGCTTCCTGCTTCTCGACCAATCCTCCTGCCTGGTCCCACCTACTGCTCCACCCTCACCCTCTGAACTCCACCTTTCTCCACTCAAGCTCCTCCTTCAGAACACGATCTCCACACATGTCGCTGTGGCCAGAACAACGCGACTATTATTGGGTACCGCACCACGGAGCATCCCTCCCCCGAAACGCCCAGGTACCAAAAGCTATAACCTCAACTCCCCTCCCTCCCTGGCTGCCAAAGTCCCTTTTAATTGGGGTTTCTTTTTCTGTGTGTGTGTCTGAGGGTGCTGGCGCTTGTCTGTTAAGTAAGTCTGTAAATGATCCTTATTGTTGTTGCCCTTATTAATCTCACGTCAAGTCTGCACTGTGTCTGCTTTAGTAAGTTGCTTGTATTACCGCACCCCACACCTCTCTCCTCTTTCTCTGCGTTACATACCCAATAAATCTTTGTCGTACCACATGCTTTTCCTCGCTTGCTTGTTTATAAATCATTGTTGTTAGGAATGTTCCCAGCTCGCCTTTGTCTTTTCTCTCCTCATTGGTCCAGCATGGTTAGTATCCAAGTTTAGCTGGGTCTTTATTCCCAACGATCCGTTCCTTCTCGCCGGAACGTCCTTGGCAGTGTCGCTCGGCTGCATCCGATCCGGTAGAGTGATCCGGTTCAGAAAAGGCGTACCAAGGGCGTGGTTCCTTGGTAATCAAGCCACGTGGTAAATTAGGTAACCCAATTCCAAAGACGGGAGGACCCTAGGTCACGCGGTTGAGTTATTGGCATGCACGGTCGGTCAAGCGACCCGCCGCGTCATGGAATTATCCGTGAGCGACGGCCTACAATTCCGCGGAGTCTGGTGGGAATCGACGTCGCTTCCCCCACCTTGTGGTCTTCTCACCCGACCCCGCCGGCCCACAACAATATCATGCTCCATATAATTTTTGGCCCAATCTCTAAATGGTGAAGAATCATTTTTTTAAAAAAAATTCTCAGATCCAGAACCCGGATTTGGATCTTCACCAAAATCTAATAAGTTCGGCCTTGTCGCACACCCAACCTCTACACCAAATTTCGTCCGAATCCATCCGCAACTTTTTGAGATATCCTGTTCCCAGACAAACAGACAGACAGAGGGGTGAAAACATAACCAACGTCCGCCTTCGGTGGCAGAGATCTACACAAGAGATCTACCATTATTCTTGGTGTAATGGTTTAGTGTCTGCTCCAAGTCTGGGAGGTTGGCGGTTCAAACCCAGCCGAATCATACCAAAGACTTCAAAAATGGTACGTGCTTCTTCCTTGCTTGACATTCAGCATTTAAAAGGGTAAAGAGCACAGACAATCCCCAAAGGTCGGCATCCATGCGGACAAGGAAATTGCGCAGACAGTCTCCTGTGAATTTCAGCAGGTTTGACAGCCTCCTTCGCAAGAAACATAATCATATGCCACGGTTCCACAGCCAGGAAGACTGTGTTGGCTGCCATCTTGGTTTAGCGCAGAATTATTTGACCAGCATCAATATCACTTCCTGCACAACTTTCATTGGTCATTCCCTCCTCAAAGACAGGTTAGGCCTTAGTTATTTTATAACTTGGTTTACGGATCCGCCAACGGTATATTTGCCAAAATGAAATATAAATATAAAACACATTTTTAGCCTTTTATATTTATACATTTTCCGCCGAAGGTGCGAAGTTTCAAAAACCCGAAATGTAAACGGCGGCATTTATTTTCAAAATATAATTTTGTGCGTGCGCGCCAAAATGCCGAGTCACCTTTCACCGAGCTGCGCAGTAGAGCTGTGCAGTCGTCTTCGGTCATGGCGTCTGAGCAGTGGCCTGCGTGGTTCAGATTGACTGTTGTTTCTGGGGCGAAAGTGATTGTTGTTTTTTTTCTATACCTTGTCGAGGCTCCTGTGAGAGCTAACACACAACGCACATCATGGGGGACATGAGACAAGAGAGAAGGGAGTGGGAAGGACAAAACAGTGGGGAACAGAGACATTAGGAGATCTGTGGAAGGGAGAGGTATGGGATGGGGAACATGGGGGATACAAGATGGACATTACAGGGACTTTCAGGAAGGAAAGCAGGGAATTTGAAGGAGGTGGGCTTGGGTGGATTATCGGGGGTGGAAAAGATCGAGGATTTGGATGGGGGAAGATAAGAGGTGGTGATGAACAACTGTTTTGAAGGCCTGGAGGGAAGAATGGGATTGAACAAAGTGAGGGAGTTTATTCCAAAGGTGGGAAAAAAAGAGGAATGAAAGAGTGAATGGACGAAACGAAGTGCGGACGAAAGCTTTGTATGTGGTCAGGAGCTCAGGTGGGCTGAGGAAGGACTTTGCACAACGGAGGATTCCCAGTCGGTGACTGGCTTTGGAGGTGAGGTTGGAAATGTGGCTTTCCCTGGAAAGGTCATGGCAGATAGTGAGACCCAGAAGCTTGAAAGAAAGGACTTCTTCCAGAGGATTGTTGAGAAAGTGGATGGAGGGATTTTCTAAACGGTCCTTTCGAAGAGACATAGTGAGAGTGTGAGATTTGTCCGGATTGAAAGACATGCTCCACGTGTTGGGCCAGCTTGTGATTTTATCCAGATCTGCAGTGAGCGAAGAAGCTGCTGCTTGCCGGTCTGAGGGATGACCGATGGTACGGCAGAGGGTGGAGTCATCAGCAAACAGATATAGAGGATTTTCCAGAGAGTCGGAGAGATCATTGATGAAAACCAGAAAAAGAACAGGGCCCAGAACGCTACCTTGAGGAACTCCAGCCTGGACAGGAAGAGGGGATGAAAGAACTCCATTTAGGGCCACACGGTGACTGCGACAGGAGAGGAAGTCTGCGAGCCATGAGTTGTAAAGAAGTATGTCAGCAGTATAAATTCTAGTGACTGTATTGGTGATTTAATCACGCAACATCTTGACGACTAATATTCTGGCCGAACTAATGCATCAATTCAGTGCAGCAGCAGGGATGATTCGCACACTACTCTCGATCGTGCAGATTTTGTTTCCATCGAAAGTTGTACACCGCTGTTCGTATTGAAAGATTTCGGTGCCAAGTACGTGAAAGTTTCCCTGCGAGATGCTGATATGCAGCCTTCAACGGACCAGAAATCAGCCTTTGATGTGCTCATGGGGATGGGGAGACGGTAAGATCAGATGCCCACTGAAAACTAAGCTGGTTATGGCTCTGATTGACCGTTTTGAGCGTGTTGACTCTGAGTAGACACCGTTTTTTAATCATATCCAGCACTATGCACTGGTGTGCACATACACACATCTACGACTTGGACAGTAATTTTCTCAGCATTGTTTCCATTTGTTTGATGATCCAACAGGTTCCTATAAGAAAAACATGCCAGACTATATTGTAAAAACAAGTTTTAATACTTCTTTAGAGTTTTTCACATCAGATGATACAGTGAACAATGGCATCCTGCATTTGAATGGTTTTCCATCTTCAATGTTTTCTTAGATCCTCCTGGTCCGGGGTATATATTTATCCCCCCCCACCCCCACCTACCCTTGTCTTTTCCATGGAACATCCAAAAAAAAAAAAAAAAAAAATCAGAAAATATATATAATTTCTAAAAATTGAAATTATATTTATATTTATGTTTCGACCTACCAACCCTACATTTTAGCTGAAGAACTGCGTAAACCAAGTTATAAAATAACTAAGGCCTTAGTTCTTTCTCTGGCATGGACATGCAAAAAATAATTTTACTGCCTCCACTGCGGTCTTTCCATATGTCAAACTGTGCCCAATCATTCCAGAACGCGAGCTCTTCCTACAAATTATTCCTTCTGAAATTCTCAAAATACAGGTTGACTGCTGACCTCTGGGTTCAGTGGAATTCCAATGGCAATTAACATGGCTGCCAAAAAAAGCCTCCCACGACGAACTGCCAGGAAATGGAATGTTTTTTCTTTGTCCTTCATTTATAGATATAATAAATGTGCACAAATTACTGTGATTGCAACACAACTTCCCATTTTGGGTAAAGGCCTGTGGTGGTCTCGCTTATTCCACAAAAGATCTTCAAAATATAGAAATAGAAAAATGGAAATAATGAGGCAAATGAAGAATTTAAAGTATTCTTCTTGGTTAAAACAGGAAACAAAATAAACCAACAATCAATTAATTCTCACCTGAAGTAGAGCATGTGAATGAAGTCTTTGACATTCATGTACAGCTCTTCTGTGTTGATGTGGTATTGCACCACTTTCACTGGCTGGTCCAAAAACAAAAACAACCGAGGGAAGGATGAATCAATCATCGTGGTTCAACCATCATTACTTCAACTTGATCTGGTCGCCGATACCTCAACATCTCGGAAAACAGTTATGAGCGTTGGAAAGTCAGATCAGAGGCCAAACAACCCTCACAATAAACTTCCTCAATTCTCCACGCAGCTATCATTTCATATTGATCCGATCTTCTGGTTCCAATCATACACTCGCGATCATCAGGCCTTTAAATAATGCAGAGTTCAAACGCTGCAGGTCATAGATTTGAAATTTGCTAAGTTATCAAAACTCCAGTGTTTATACATTGACTGCCAGCCGACAGGCAAAATAGGATGTCATACTCACTTCGACACACATTGAAGATCTCCCAAATGGAATGTAAAACTAAAACGTATAACAACAGTGAAATCCCAGATTTAAAATAAACTGTTAATAAATCTTAATAGCAGTTTAATTTCGTAAAGTAACTTTTGTGAATAAAGAGTGAGAGTCGACAAATTTTATGATGTACAAATCTTTCACTTTTACTTGTTGATGATGGATTGCATCATGTATGATTCGTATGTTGGATTTGTTTGGTATTTCATCAAATAAATTACATATTCTATATCATGCCTCTATGCACAGAGCATTTGGAAATCAAAATGGATTTTTATGGTCAGGAAAGGTCAGGACAGGTCAGGTATGGGAGCATGCGACGGAGCAGCGCGTCGCTGCATCCACTTTCCACCGGTACTCCAGGGGCCTCAGTCTGGCCATTTCCCAGGCAGATGCCTGGCACATCCCCATCTCCTTGAGATGCCGATCAACTTGCTGCAACCACGAGGCACGTGATCGGCTCATTGACCCCCTCCACTCACGAGACTCCCTCTCCATGAGAACCTGATGAGCAGGATCAGCGCCAGGAAAACGAGCCACATGTACATACAGCCGCAGCTGATGCTCATGGGCTATGCAGGTAACAAATTTCATTTGAGTCTCAGCAACAGCTCGTTGGACATAAAGTCTGACCAGCGATAACTAAGGATTCTCCGAAGAGACCTGGCACCAAAGGAATTAAGTCTCCTCAGATCCCTGGTCAGAGTCCACGTCTCACATCCACAGAGCAAGACCGGAAGCACCAAGGACCCGAAGACTTGGAATTTCGTCCTCTCGCACAGGTACCGACAGCACCACACCCCATAATCCAGTGAATCATGACTCCCCAGGCCCAACCCAGACGTCTGTTGACCTCTGGCTCACAGCCAGCAGAGACATGAATATCACTGTCAAGTAAAGTGAATTTCTCCACGACCTCAACATCCTTGCCAGAAACAGGACAGCAGCATCCAAGAGGTCATTGAAAGCCTGGATCTTATTTTTGACCCAGGAAACCCGTAAACACAGCGGCTCTGACTCCTCATTCAGCACCACGAGGGATCCCAAAAGGATATCCAGAGTCTCCGCAAAGATGACTGCATTATATGCGAAATCAAGGTCAGAGATCTTGACATTCCCAAACGATGCACTGCAGCTTGATCTATCCGACATCCTCCCCAAAATCCAGTCCATACAAGTGCTGAAAATGTGGGGGTGAGTACACACCCCTGACAAACTCCAGTAACAACTGTAAATAAGTCAGGGATGGTATCACCAAATCTCACAGCACTCTCAGTACCAGAGTAGAGTTCAGACATCATATTGATCAGTTTTGGTGGCACCCCATGAAGACCAAGAATCCTCCAGAGGGCATCCCGATTCACTGAATCAAACACTTTAACGAGATCAGCATAAGCTGCAAGCAGTCCCTGCCAAAGCTCTCGTCTGTGTTCGTTGAGGACCCGAAGACCAAGCACATGGTCAATCGTTGACCTCTTTGGTGTGATGCCTGACTGCTCTGGACGCTGGTGCTCAAGCAGATGGTGGCGAACCCTATCAAGAATTATCTGAGCAAAGACCTTGCCCGGCACTGAGAGCAGCGTCACCCCTTGGAAGTTGTTGCAGTCCTGGAGATCACCCTTCCCTTTCCAGAGAGGGACAGCAAGGCCCCTCTTCCAGTCAGTTGGGATGATGCCTGTGTTCCAGCCAGGGCACAGAACTGCATGCAATGACACGAGTGCAGCATTTCCACCAACCTTGAGAAGTTCATCATGGATGCCACAGTTCCCAGGAGCTTCACCCATTTCAACCGGTTCACCACAGCCTGTGTTTCCACAAGCGAATGTGGACCACAGTTGATTGGAGGGTCAACAATAGGCATAGTAACACCCCTGACATCTAACTCGACAGCTGATGGATCAGCCTGGAACAGCCGCTCAAAGTAACCGGCCTAGCGGGCCTTCACTTCGGACTCCTCTGTGAAGAGCCCACCACCTTCCGCTCTAACTGCAGTACACTGAGGGTAGGGCTTGGATGAATGCAATGTGTGAATTCCCCTGTAAGCAGGAGAATCACTTGACCACAGGTGATGCTCTATCTCCTCACAGATTCCTCGCACATAGGCCTCCTTGTCTACCATTCGTGCACGTACAGTTTTATGCCTCAGCTCCCTCAACAGCTCAGCTCTGCCATTCAGCCTGGCCCTACGACTCTAGTCAATGGTATCCAGTGTCCCTTGAGAGACAAAATTATTCTTCGCCCTTTGGTGAGTTCCAAGACATCTACCGACAACATCAAGAATGGTGGTCTTGAAGGCACTGCACAACTCTTCAGGATCCCCCAAAGCACCCAGACTGCCCCCCCCCCCAAATCTCCACTCAGCCTGTTCGCAAACTCCTCAGCTACCCTCTCACCCTTGAGCTTGCAAACATCCAGCCGAGGCTGGGATGGTACCATTCTCCTGGATTTAAGCTGCAACTTCAGAGTTGCTCCAACAAGCTGGTGGTCAGTTTTGAGGAACGGAACACTCCGGTCGACCCTGCAGTTCTGGATCATCCCCCAGCGACCATCAACGAGAACATGGTCAATCTACTTTGCCACACCGCCAGCGTCAAGGTCTATGACTTCTTGCAAAGTCAAGGAACTTGGTGCGATTCTGGTTCACATTTCCAGACCCATGGGGACCAACACACGTCTCATAACCATCCCTATCAGTTCCAGTCGATGCATTGAAATCCCCCAAGACAATAAGAGTATCTCACCTGGGGCATTGATCAAACACAGACTTGAGCATAGCATAGAATGCATCATTCATGGTGAGATCACTCGCCTAAGTCGGAGCATATACAGAGACCAGGGAAATGACACCCAAGAAGTGGCGAATCCTTCGTGTCATAATACACTCGTTGACCGGTGTTACCTCAATTATCATTGGAGTCAGCTCGTTGGACACAGCTGCAGCAACTCCTTGGGCATGGTAACCATCAGAGCAACCAGACGAATAGTAGGTGAAACCACCCACCATGATCACGCCGCAATCTGGTCTCCGAACCTCAGAGAGGGCTGCAATGCCGATGTCCAAACGCTTGAGCTCACATGACAACAGAAGCAGGTGATCATCCTCTCTTCGGGATAGGACATTCCAGGCACACACCCAAAGGGATCGCCTCAGGTTCACACAAGGATACCGCCATCTGGTGGACGACACCCCAGCAACACTCCAACACACACGACCGCAATCTGACCCGGGAAGGTTACCCCGTGGTTTCCCTCCCATCATCAAAGATTGGGGATCCCGAACACCTTGCCCCAATCCCGTCATCCGGTGAGCTGCCCTGCGAATGGGCCAGATTGACCCCCCGTGGACCCCCCCCCCAGGACAGTATGAGACCTGTTTTATTTTACTCCTTCGACCTTCCCATACATGAAAAGTGGATGCCACCATCACGAAATTGGGATGCACTACCTGTATGACGTCACTTTCAAAATGGCTGCCAGCGAAATCACGGAAATTTCAATTTTGCGCATATCTCAGCTGCTATCAAAGCCAAAGCCAAAATCTTGGTGTCGACACCCATGTTTTTGAGGTCAAGGAATACAATGGTGTGCCCATAAAAATGCTTAGGTTATTGGATCATTTAAAATTCAATAAAGTGGACACGGAATCCAGCGGAAATCTCATTTTCACGCAAATTTTCAAGTGAACTTGCTATACATGTTTCTGTTCATTGTTATGTTGTATTTATATTTCCAGTGTTGGGCCCATAGATAGTTTTAGTAATGTATGCCTGCCCTTTTGGTGATCAAATGTAGTTAGGTGTGAATAATAAATCTGACACATTACTCATTCAAGATGGCAATGCTGTGTTCCACACTATGACAGATATCCCAGGCAACTTTCAACTGATTTGCCATCAGATATTTGACAATATGCCCAAAACAACCAACTTCATCTTTACTACAGATATGTATCAGGAGGGCTCCATCAAGAACATGGAACGGCAGCAACGTGGGTCAGGTGAAAAGCTAATTATTGGAGGTCCACTAATGAAGAAACCAGCAGATTGGAAGTTTCCTCATGAATGGCGAGAACAAGTCTCAGCTGGTGGATGTGATCAAGGATGTGTGGTCTTCAAATTCCTTTACTCCTAAGCTTGTGCAGAGGAATGTTGTGTTAGTGGTGCAAGGCTACTGCTATGCGTTGAATAGTGATGACGGGCTAACAGTCACAAAGAGAGAGTTACCTGAGCTTTATTCAGACCAAGAAGAAACAGACAACAGGATTGTTCTGTACTGTGCCTACGCCCAGGCACAAGGTTGTGGCACAATACGTATCCGAAGCCCTGACAGTGATGTGTTCTTCATAATACTACATTACGCATCAAGTTTTGAAATAACAATTCTTTTTGACACTGGTTCAGGTAACAAGAGGAGACTCTTAAACATCTCTGATCTTGCCAGTCAATATAGTCAGAGAATGTGTAATGCATTGATGTCCCTCCATGCACTTACACACTGTGACACCACCAGTGCATAGAAAGGGATTGGGAAAGTTCGACCCATCAAATATCTACAGAAATCAGAAGCCTTCATAGATGCATTGTCCAAACTCGGAGACACGTGGGAAGTTCCCACTACATTATTTGGAGAACTTGAACACTTCACCTGTGCCATTTATGGACGAGGGCGCTTCAAGTCTGTGGACACAGCTCGTGGAGCAATGTTGAGGGAGAAATCTGGAGGCACAGATGGTAATATCAACTTAAAGCGGAATATAGATACGAGTCAACTGCCACCTTGCCAGAAAGCGCGAGAAGAACATGTAAAACGTGCTAACTACCAGGTTGTTATCTGGAAAGTTGCAGATATGCCTCAACCAAGAGTGCCACGAGCAACAGATGGTCATGGATGGCTTCTTAGTGATGGTAACATTCAACCAATGTGGTTCCGAGGACCATCGATTCCCCCTGAGGTAGCGCTGGAAGATGACAAACTGCCCAGTGATGATGATGATGACGATGACGATGCCACCTCATCCGATGACTCTGACCAAGATGGGGCATCTGACGCGAACATGTCTGGTAGTGAGAGTGAAGAGGATTGAACACTGAAGAACAGTCATGATGTTGTGATGTGCAAGTACATACATGTAAAATAATCCTTTGTGTGTGATGGCTGTTAATTTGTTTTACAATTAATTTATGTTCCTCTAAAATTTGATTTATTTATTTCATGGTCTCTATAATGTGTAGTTTTTATTTTCAGGAGCTTGCATTCTATCTTCCCTGACAATCATTGTCAATGTTCTCGTCAAGATAATTATTGTTATTAACCTCCGCTATCGAAGATGGATGGAGGTTACTGTTTTCACCCGTCTGTTTGTTTGTTTGTGAACAGTATTACGGAAAAACTCCTGGACGGATTTCGACGAAAAACTTGGTGGGGGGATTAGGTATGGTCCAAGGATCATGCCTTAGATTTTGGACTTGGTCCCAAAAAAATTTCGATTTTATTTGAAAAATATTTGAATTTCAGTGCAATAGCGCAATTGTGTCAGTCATATAAAAGTCCATTGAATATGATAAACATGTCCATGAGATCCATACAAATCAACGAAAGTTAATATCCCATGCACATAGTTCATCATAGACATGAAAATTTGTGCGAAAATGAGATTTCCGCTGGATTCCGTGTCCACTTTATTGAATTTTAAATGATCCAATAACCAAGGATTTTTATGGGCACACCATTGTATTCCTTGACCTCAAAAACATGGGTGGAGACACCAAGATTTTGTCTTTGGCTATGATAGCAGCTGAGATATGCGCAAAATTGAAATTTCCGTGATTTCGCTGGCCGCCATTTTGAAAGTGACGTAATACAGGTCGTCCATCCCAATTTCGTGATGGTGGCATCCGCTTTTCATGTATGGGAAGGTCTAAGGAGTAAAATAAAACAGGTCTCATACTGTCCTGGGGGGGGGGTGCACAGGGGGTCAATCTGGCCCATGGACGAATGGTGATTACGATTGGATACATTATATCGATAAAACCACACTGTGTGTTCCATGTTAGTTGTATTTCTTTTCTTTAAATGCAGAAGTGAGGATCATGTAACAGCAAGGTAGATTTAACAGTAGGGAAAATGATCATGGGTATGAACGAACAGGATAAGAGGAAGGGGAGAAGGGGAGGAAACACTGAAACCAGCAAGAAAGAAAGAAAGAAAGAAAGATTGAAACAAGAAATTGAAAGTACTGAAATTGAAAGCATCATTAATAAAATAAGAAAATTATTCTTTTTCCTCTAATTTTTTTTTTTAAATGCTTTCATTGAACCTTTTAAAATTCGTTGGCAATAAAAAACAAAAGTTTCCCAAGGGAACCCCTCTCCAGGTGTACATATGAGTGGTTCACCATCAGAAGATGAAAAGGGAAACCCCACAATGCAATTCAGCTGAGTTTACTGGACACAAGGATGATGTGTATCGTATTAGTGGTATCGTGATATTTGTTTTTACCACATCGGTCCCAGGTCTTGTGATCTCACTCGGAATGATGCATCTTGGAGCATACTCCCCAGCAAAACCACACCTGCACACAATGACCGTAACAGACATTTGAAATAGCACACCAAGGGCACAGAAAGCTAATGCTTCCCTTCGTGGATTTCAATAATCTCTTGGAGAGCAATTGGAATGTAAATTCTAAAAAAAAAAAATCGTTCCTATTTCAGCAAACTCGTGAGTGCTATTTTTTTGAAAAACTGGAGCCAGCATTTTTACTGGAACGAACCGTGAACTACTTTTCACCTTCAACTATTATTTACCAAGACGATGCATATTTTGCCTTGAACCCCATTTTGCAATCCCGAGTAATCCGAGTGACATCACTCTGGCGATCCACATGTTCTACATCATACCAGTTTTGGTTTACTATGACAGAGATTAAATGACTTTACATGAACACAGCAATATCACAACCGAGCCCGATATAAAACAGAAACAATATCGAGTGTGTCCATAAAGCTCCAGGTAAGCTTGAATGCCTCATCTCCAACTGAATCTGATGGCATCGGTGCTCATCGCATCGTGGACACCTGATCCGAAGAAGCCGCATCTCGTCACAGTCTTTCACCTTCAGTTATTACCCTCGCCGAACGACAGGGTATTGCATTTGCGTCCGTTTGGCTGTGTGTTGGTCCGCAACCGCTTGGCGGATCGAGAAAACATTTTCACCATTGGAGTGACTACTCATGTAAAATGTTTTGTTGATCATGATGTCATAGGTCACATGCTGTGGCAGCCATGTTGGAAAAATGAAAAAAAATAAACTTTGAACCTCCATCTCTGAAACCGCAACAAGGAAAGAATTGAAACTCGACACACGGCAAGTACTTCTCATGGGGAATAAGTGATTTCTTTAAATGACGTCATAGGTGCCTTCATTATGATGTCATAATTGCATATGCAGAACGCTACATCTGATCAATATGAAAAAATTTTGAGGGTCATCTCAGGATAAAATGGTCCACACACACACACACACACACACACACACACACACACACACACACACACACACACACACACACACACACACACACACACACACACACACACACACACACACACACACACACACACACACACACACACACACACACACACACACACACACAATGATGACGTCATTGGTTACGCGATTCCGCAGCCATATTGTTTGTTTGTTTTTAAACCTTCAAAAATCTTCTTCTCTGAAGTGGCTGAACAGATCGAGGCAAATCTTTACACGTATGACCGCCTATCCATGAGGAACAAAAGGTTCACACACATGATGTCATCGTTCACATGGTTTGGCAGCCATGTTGGATTTACCCCAAAACCATAATAATCTTCTCCAAAATGGCTGGACAGATTGAGGGGAAACTTCACACAAATAAATGTTCCCCAAGCCTTGGGGATACGAGGGTATACACGAATAATTGATAGGCTACATTGTCTGGCAGCCACATTGAATTGAGTGAAAATCTTTCTTCAAACTTCTTTCTCTTGAACCGCTTTATCAATCGATGTGAAACTTCACAATTATGATGTAGTAGTGGTGGGAATATATCTTTTAAATTTCAACCTGATCAGATGCATGGTCTGGCAGCCAGAATTTTTTTTTTTTGATCTGGGCTCTTTTTTTCTTTGTTTTTTTTGAATAAGGCTCACTTGGCTGTGCCTGGATGGGTTTGAGGGTAGAGGAGAAGCAGCTGAAACCCGAATCCTATCCAGGTTCATCCTGATGACTTCATCTTTGCTTTTTTTCTTGTTTGAATTTCTTCTGATGAATCTAATGGAGGACTGTATTTTGAATTAATTTTAATCATTTGATTTGAATTTATTTTAATCCCATTTTAATTCAATTGAATAACAATAAATGTCATGAGTCAGGGTCAGGGTCAGGGTCAGGTGTCCGATCAAAGCAGGATGTCTTAGTACCCAAACATCACTGCCAGCAGTTATAAAGTGGCAATTCTAGTAATGTCTCTTATCAATTATGCAACACACCAGTACACAAAATACACCAGACAAAACTGCACAAACACCACATAAAACAACTCCTGGCGAGGGTGTGCAATATCTGATTGCTCTTTTACTTGTTTATCACATACATGGAAGACAGCCAATGATATTCCGATTCATAAAATTAAAATTCCCCCCGACTGTATATTAAAATACAAGTAGAGCAAAGCTACACCATCGCAAATCCCCACCCTTCTGACCAAAAGCAAAGTTGAAAGACAGCAAAAAGTTTCACCGGGAATGAGCAAATATCAAATTTAGAGTTAAGTTTTTTTTCCCGGTTTTCACCAGTGACCCTGAGTCCCCACCTCCTGAGGCATGAACAGGAGGTCGAATCCAAAACATCATGGCATATTTCATGCATCCCCCCCACCCCCACCAACGCTGATTGCATGTACAAAGTTTCATTTGAAAACTTGTGTCCGTAATTGCATTTTTCAGTATTTGACCTTTTGAACCAGTCTCAGGAGGCGGGGTCAAAAATGACACTGAACATGCACATTCATGCACATGGTGATCATAACGAGCAAGAATGGTGAATTTCTGCCCAAGTATTTAACAGATCGTCTGACGGAAAGATGGACAGAGACAGACGCCGAATATAAATCCCCATGTTTATGTCAAGGCTCGTAATAAGAGTTAACACACAGAACATACAACAAGGCAGGAGATAAGAGAGGTGGGAGAGGGAAGCACAAAATAGTGGGGATCACAGACAATAGGAGATATGTGGAAGGGAGAGGGATGGGGCGGGGAACATGGGGAATACAAGATGGACATTACAGGGACTTTCAGGAAGGAAAGCAGAGAATTTGAAGGACGTGGGTTTGGGGTGGATTAATGGGGGTAGAAAAGATCAAGATTTCGGATGGGGGAAGATATGATATGGTGGTGAACAGGTGTCTTGAAGACCTGCAGGGAGGAGTGGGATTGAGGAGAGTATGGGAGTTTGTTCCAAAGGTGGGAAAAAGAGGAATGAAAGAGTGAAGGTGAGCAGTGATTCTTGATTTTGACAGTTTCACCAGAAGAGAGTTTTTGGCGGATCTTGAATGGCCTGAGGATATATGGGGGGGGGGTGGAAAGAGCACAGACAGAGCCGGGGGGGAGGCAACGTGGGACAACAGATAGAAGAAGACAGAAAGACCACCAACCTGCCTGCGGTGAGAGAGTGAGAGACCCAAAGACTCAGCTTCATTGCAGGAGATACCAATGATCCCAAAAACCTTGGTTTCCACAGTATGAAGTCAAGCTAGGTGTGAGGCAAGAGCACTAACCCAGAGGAGGGGAGAGCAGTACTCCATCAGCCTGTGGATGACAGCTTTGTATGTGGTCAGGAGCTCAAGTGGGCCAAGGAAGGATTTTGTACGATGTAGGATGCCCAGTCAAGTACTGTCTTTGGAGGCCAGCTTTGGAGATGTAGCTTTCCCAGAAAAGATCATGGCAGATATTGAGACCCAAAAGCTTGAATGAAAAGACTTCTTCAAGGGTATTGTTGAGAAAGTAGATTGGGGAGGGGGGGGTGGGTTCCAGATTGTCCTTTCGGAGAGACATTGTGAAGGTGTGAGATTTGTCAGGATTGCAAGACATATTCCAAGTGTTGGACCAGTTGGTGATTTTATGAAGGTCTTCAGAGTTCAGTGAAGAGGCTGCAGCCTACTGATCTGAGGGATGAGATGGTACGGCAGAGGGTGGAGTCATCAGCAAAGAGATAAAGAGTACTTTCCAGAGAGTCAGAGAGATCATTGATGAAAACCAGAAAAATAACAGGGAACAGAACATTGCCTTGAACTCCAGCCTCGACGAGACGAGATGAGAGAATTCCATTACGAACCACACGTTGACTGCGACAGGAGGGGAAGTCAGCGAGGAATGAATGGAGATTGCCTTGGATACCATAAGAGAGTTTGGTGAGCAGGGCAGGGTGCCAGCCTGTATCAAAAGTACGCAATATGTCTCGAGGGAGATGGCTCTGATCTCATTTTTTTGGCATTTAGGATCTCTATTCTCCATCCATTGTTGGGAAAGCAGAAGCAGCATGTCCAGGATAGAGTGACGTGGTCTGAATCCAAATTAATGGTTGGAAATCAAGACATTGGAGAATAGGAAGGATTTAATGCCTGAAGAGATGATGGATTCCATAATCTTGTTTATTGGGAGAAGGATGATTGGCCTGGAGTTGCAGGGATCTGTTTTTGCACTTTTTTATGCAGAGCGGTCATGTGTGCTGATTTCCAAGCAGATGACAGATGACCTTGAGCAAATGAGAGGGTGAATAGAACAGAGAGAGGGTGAGCAAGAGCAGAGGAGCACGTTTTTAGGACACGTGGGCTGATGCCATCTGGACCGGTTGCAGAATCCGAGTCGAGGTTTCACAGCAACCTCTTCACATTGTCAGGATAAAAGGACACAGAGTCCAGGAACAGCTGGGTGTGACTGGGTAAGGTGGCTACAGAAAGCAATGGGTTTGGGACATAAAATTTAGAAGAAAACACAGAGTTTAGACATTCAGCCTTTTCACTTGCGGTGTAAGTTGTGCGGCCATTTGAGGTAAGGGAGGGGATGGAGGAGGAACATACACCAGAAACAAACTTACCTAGAGGGGGAGCACTCGGTAGAGTGCAAAACCTCCGCCGCTCAAGTGAACCTGATATCCTATTCATTCAATTTGATCAACAGTGCTCACAGAGTGATAGTTTGCAACTTTCCCTTTTACATACTCAATTCATTCGTCATAACAAGATTCCTCAAGACAGAAATTGAGTTTACGTGGGTATGTCCACCTGAAGTTGAAAATCAGCCGCAATTATAATTTTGACATGTTTTTTGTTGGAAATCACTTATAACATGTAGAAATGCAAAAAAAAAAAAAAGAAAAAAATCAAAATTTTGTTGAAAAAAAAAGGTGCAAAAATTTTTTTTTCTCTTACAATTTTTTTTGGGGGGGGTGTGGAAATCACTTAAAACATGCAGAAATGCAAAAAAAAATTCAGATATTTTTTCAAAATGGCCGCCATAGCGGCCATATTGGATTTTGGACTAAGTCCAAACTCTAACGGCATGATCCTTGGACCAGACCTAATCTCCCCACCAAGTTTCGTAGAAATCCGTCGAGGAGTTTTTCCGTAATACTGTTCACAAACAAACAAACAAACAGAAAGGGGTGAAAACAGTAACCTCCGATGTTCGATGGCGGAGGTTAACTAGATGCCACCAGGATTTGGAGGAGGGAAACAGGTTTGAGAGTTCAGACTTAAGATGGGAAAGATGGTGTTTTCTGGCTCTCCCCAAGGTAGACACACACTTGTTCCAAGCTTTGTGGAAGGAACTGAGATTGCCTTCAATGAGGAAAAATAACCATCTCTATGGAGATATTGTTGAAGAATCTGACGGTGGAGGGATTCGCACCCCACTTCGGACACCAAATGTTGAAGATTCGGCGTCACTTAACAGCACCGCCGTCTCAGGGGTTATAACGCCGGCTAGTTCGGCACAGGTCTAGGGTCACATGCCTCAGATCACGATACCAAAGTACACCTGGGCCGTACCAGTTGGGGATATAGACCCCGGCTACAGACTGGGTTTGTCAGAGACTGAGCGAAGTCTGCCAGCCCGTAGCCCGTTTTGGTTTTAAATACAAATCGAGCGATTGTCTCTCAGCGCGGCATGAACAAATTCAAAGCGGCAACTTTCATATGAATCAGCCAGATATATTGGGGACACATCGGGGAAACGCGACACAAGCAAAGCATTCACGAACGTTATCATTCATCTATAACCCGCTCTTAACTAGGGAGCTACAGATATGGGTTTCAAAGGGAGCCCAAGCAAAATAAACGTTAGGCCTGAACAACATGCAGACAAGACACGGAGTACTTGGTGGTGCCTCATGGACGAGAGGAAAACTGTCGAAGGCACCAATGCGGCTCATGAGAAGCCGATGGTGTCGGATTCGAGCGCCAAAGCTCGAGCATGCAGTGTGGCAAGATTGTGCTCGTACTCCTTTTTGTCAGCACCGCTCATGCACGCCGCGTGGCAAGATGGTGGCGACGACGTCCTTTTTGTCGGCACCGCTTACGCACGCCTCGGCGCATCCAGCCCCTGTAAGGTCGACGACACAAGACAGTCAGATCTATGGTGGGTTCCAGCTGGTTTCTCACAAAGTCCAGTATGCGAATCCAGGCCTGGCCCGTACACCAGACTAGGCCAGATCTGGGTGTTGGACTCTGCATGCTGCGTCCATGGCCGAGGAGGAACAGCCGGCCAAACCACTCTTCACAAAGCAGATCCCTGACCGACCAAACCACTATTCACAAAGCAGATCGCCGACCGACAAAGCAGATCGCAGACCGACACTGGGCAGTTCCTTTCGAAGCAGATCGCCGACCGACACTGGGTAGTTCCTCATACAGCAGATCGCAGACTCACACAGCAGTCCCTTCCTGTGCTTTTTGGGGCCAGCCTTTTTCACGAAGCAGATCGCAGACAGACCTCAGGCAGTTCCTCTTGCCTTTCGGGGCGTACCTTTTCGCCCACCCCCGGGGACCCATGATTGGTCCATCGCTCGGGATTGCAGCAGCTCTCCGCCAATGGGTTGCTGACACGTCTTGTTGACCGAGTCTCAGGGCGCCGGGTGGGGGTTAGTTATGAGGGGGGAAGGAAGAAGAAGACGCCTCTCAGTACACCACCACTGTATGAACAATGGACAGCCTGCTACACCTCCCGACACATATGTAACGTCCGATTTCCAAACAACCTGACTAAACATGCATTTAAGGGGGGATCTGGGCTTATCCTATATTTAATAACCCACCAAGGGCCCATTTCCGCAACAATATCACGAGTAGTTAACACAATGACTCAAAAACAGGAAAATAACCATCTCCATGGAAATATCTCGAGTAGTTAACACAATGACTCAAAAAGGAGGAAAAAACCCCAAAAAACAACTATGTAAATACTCAAGTACTTAATACAATGATACCCCCTCATAAAAACAGCCATATAAAACAAGTGTACACCCCCTTGTGGAGTGCTATTGCTATATAATATACAAGACAACTGAACACCTCCTTATGGAGTACTGTTGCCATATTAAGGCCAAATAAAAGGAATACCAGTTGATTGCCCCCACCCACTTCGTTTTTTGATACTTTGTTATTTTGTCACATATCCCGGAAGGTGGGGGGGGGGAAATCACATCCGTGTCCAAAGGGGGCAGTGCAGTGAAGCGGCTGCACCGCTTAAAAAAATAGCCCCATGGGGGACTAACTGTTACCTCCCCAACAGGCAGGGTGACATTACAGTCCTGATGCAAACGAAACAACATTAACAAAAAAAACAACAAAACAACAACAAACTCGAAACTAACGAAACACTGTGGCGAATGTAGAATGTAGCATGTTGACAAATTGTGTAAACGTGACAAATGTAGAATGTAGACAAATTGCATGAACGTGACGAATCATTTTCATGATTTAAGCTTCATTTTTGAAGATGGTTTTTATCTGTTTGCCAATTTGGACAGGAACTAAAGTCCTGAAGACGTGATATGTGATGGGTGACATGGTTCATGATGGGTGACGCTCGCGATGTGATGTTTTCTCCGATTTCGCTCGTGGGGTGTTAGACCAGGGAGCACTAACGAGTCCACATCCCACATATGTAAATCTGTGTATTCAATGTTTACTGTTCATCTATATAGAAAGATGGCATTGCCAATCATTTTAATATGCACGAAGTGTGTAGTTGTTTTGCCATACATTTATTGCAATTTTGTTTAGAACTGTGAATTGTATTATTAATAAGCTTGGGGAGTGTGTCCGTGACGTGTTCGGTATGTGACCCATGTCATATTGTTTTGGGGGTAGAAAACCACAATGTCTGGTACGCGACTCGTGTAATTTTTTGGGGGGTTTGGGGGAGGGGGTGGGGGAGGGAAGTAAAAAACTGACATGTGAGGTACGTGAGTTGTCAGGTACTAAAAGTTAGCAGCCACTTTGAAAAAAAAAAAAATTAATAAAAACGTGACGTGAAAAAAATCGTTTTTTGAAAAAAATCCAGACAATTTTTATTTTTTTTGGCCCAAGACAACTACATACCCCCTTATGGAGTAACGTTGCCATATAAAACAACTATAAACCCCATTAAGGAGTACCTTTGCCATATAAAACAACTATAAACCCTCTTATAGAGTACTTTTGTCAGACAAGCCAACTACACACCCACTTATGGAGTACCTTTGATATACAAGACAACTACACACCCCCTTACAGAGTACTGTTGCCACATTTGGGCTGGAGCACCAGCTGTCATCTGCCCTCATCGGACAGGTTCCAGAAGCGTGAAGTCAATTTGGTTGGAATAGAGCTCGGCTTGGCTCGGCTCGGCTCGTCTCATCTCCACAAGTACTTTCCCTTTGTCGGTGTGTTGCTACTCTAAGTTTTTTTTTCCAGATATTTTCATGCCAATTGCTCTCCTGCTCTTTCCAACTTGATACCTTCTGTCAGGGTCTTTGGTTGGGAGACTCGTCTTGCCACTTCACACCTGCACACTCTGGCCATACCTACAGTTGGTGTAAAACTAAGCAAGTCGCTTTTTTCCACGTGCTGCATCAATTTGGAATTATTTGCCAATCTCTTGCTTCCCCACATCTTACGATCCATTTTCTTTCAAGAATAATACAAATTTCCACCTCCTTCGTGTTTCTTCTCTTATTTTGTAACCCTCCAGATTTAGTGACTCTCAGCCTTGTTTTGGGTGAAAATCAATAAAAAATAATAATAATAATTAAAAATAAATATCCTCAGTTTACTTCACCTGCACAATTCCTTCAATTTACTCGTCCTTCTTTTCCTCCTGCACAATTCTTTCAAGTAATCCCTCATTTCCTCCGGTCAGGATTCTCTCCCACAAGACTCGACGTCTGGGTGCACATGACTTGACGAGCGCATCATGATAAATATTCGTCAAAACATCACAAATAAGACACTTTGCCCTGTGATAAACCGAAACCATAAAACTAAAACAAAATGCTCCAGTAACACAGCACAGCATCGAGTCCCGGTTAGGCCTCAACACTTCACGGGCAGTATTAGGTCAAAACGCCCGACATACTTCGTATAAGCTGTTCCGATGTCAAACACCACGGCAGTCTTCTCACTGCTGATGCCCAAGCCCTCGAAAAACGGCAATTTCGGGGTTCGAGCCACCCGACTGTCCACCTGGGGCGAAGCCGCCGTCATCTTTGGCGTGAACATGCCGGGCGGGTAACGGTTCGGAGGGCACGAGTCCTTGTGGTGAGCGCGAGCTGAACATTCACGTTTAATCAATTGTGGAAAACCGGTGATGGCTGATCGGTAACTTAACTGTAACTAACCATAACACGGGAGATAGAGTTACCAAGAAAGCATGATCATGAAAATATTTATTCCTCAGGTTATTGTTGTTATCGTTGTTGTAGTTTAACGAGAGTCCAAGGCAAAAGATGATGGCAAGCCGAACAATGGAAATGCAGAACAATGAACAAACTGTCCCTCCCCCGCCCCCCAAAATAATAGTAATAATAATAGCGAATGCAGTGAGCTTCATACTTAACATGTGCAGATGAGAGAATAGGAAACAACAACAACAACAACAACAACAACAACAACAACAACAACAACAACAACAACAACAACAACAACAACAACAACAACAACAACAACAACAACAACACCCCTGGCAATTTGGAATCTGTGTCGTTCGCTATGACCTTTTTGCTTCCTGTTTTTTTTAAACGCTGTGCGGTGTATAAACACGATTGGGCTTTATTTCTATCTTCTGAACATTACTTAACGTGTGCACATGAGAGAATAGGAAACAACAACAACACAATACACTAGCAATTTCGAATCCGTGTCGTTGGCTATGACCCTTTTGCTTCCGTTTTTTTTTTTTTGCTTCTGGTTTTTTTTGTTTCCGGTTTTTGTCATGGGGAATGATGCATGCCGGGAGATAAAGGCATCGTCGGAGACATGAAAGACCCAAATAATATCGGACATGGTGTATATTTCCACCACTGATTTTAATAAAGATATCTCCCGCATCATCAAAAAATAATTTTTAATCGTAATTTACATTATTTGAACGCTGATCCCAAATCCAGGCCGAAGTAACCGGAAATTGCGTATACAGTTGTGAACAAGTTATAGGTAAAGTCAGAAGCGAATGTAAGAAGAATTCTACTTTCGCTTCTCGGCTTTGCCTATTCCATATATATATATATATATATATATATATATATATATATATATATATATATATATATATATATATATATATATATATATATATATATATATATATATATATATATATATATATATATATATAGTCCGGTATCCAACACCATGATGCAAATGCAACACATCAGAGTACCATGATACTGTAACCAACACATCAGAGTACCATGACACTGTAACCAACACATCAGAGTAACATGATACTGTAACCAACACATCAGAGTAACATGATACTGTAACCAACACATCAGAGTAACATGATACTGTAACCAACACATCAGAGTACCATGACAATGTAACCAACACATCAGAGTACAATGACAATGTAACCAATACATCAGAGTAACATGATACTGTAACCAACACATCAGAGTACCATGACACTGTAACCAACACATCAGAGTAACATGATACTGTAATCAACACATCAGAGTAACATGATACTGTAACCAACACATCAGAGTACCATGATACTGTACAACGACACAAAATACAATACACAAAATACACTACACAAACCCACAAAAAATACACGACACAAAACTAGACTACAAAAAAAAAAAACTTCACAATACACGACACAAAACTACACAAAATACCCTTCACTAAACTACGCCAAATACACGACACAAAACTTCACAAAATACACCGCAAAACTACACAAAATACACAACATAAAACTATGCAAAACTACACAACACCAAACCACACAAAATACAATACACAACACAACACAACACCAAATACACAACACAAAACCACACAAAATACACGACACAAAAATATAAAAAAATAAACGACATAAAACTACACAAAATACACTACACAAAATTACACAACACAAAACCACACAAAATACACGATATACTACACAAAACCACACAAAATACAATACACAAAACTACACAAAATACAATACACACAAAATACAAATATTTTGTCTGTATTGTATTTTGATTCTAACAGCTATACAAAACTACACAAAATACAATACACACAAAACTTCACAAAGTACACGACGCAAACCACACAAAACACACTGCACAAAACTACACACAATACATGACACAAAACTACTCAACACAAAATGACACAAATACACAACATAAAATGACACAACACTACACAACACAAATCCACACAAAATAAATGACACAAAACTACACAAAATACACCAAACAAAATCCAATACACAACAAACACAAAATACACGACACATAATACACGACACAAAACTACACAAAATGTACGATATAAAAGGACACTACACAAAACGACAAAAAATACACCAAACAAAACCAAAGAAAATACACGACACAAAACCACACAAAATACACTACACAAAATACATGACACAAAACTACACAAAATGCAATACATAAAACTACATGAAATGCACTGCACAAAACAACATCACACGAAACTACACAAACTACACCACACAAACTACACAAAATACACCACACAAAACTACACAAAATACACGACACAAAAGGCATGACACAAAACTAAACAAAATGCATGACACAAAATGACACCATACAAAACTACATAAAATGCACCACCAAAACCACAAAAAACACACGACACAAATCTATACTACAAAAAAACTACACAAAATAGACTGCACAAAACTACAAAAAATACACCTCACTAAACTACACCAAATACACTACACAAAACTAAACAAAATTCACAACACAAAATTTCACAAAATACACCACAAAACTACAGAAAATACACAACATAAAACTATACAAAACTACACAACACAAAACCACATAAAATACCCGACACAAAACTACACAAAATACATGACACAAAACTACACAAAACACATGACACAAAAGTACACCAAACAAAACCACACAAATTACAATACACAACACAACACAACACAAAATACATGACACAAAACTACACAAAATACACGACACAAAACTACACAGAATAGAGTACACAAAACTACACAAAATGCACTCCACAAAACCCCAAAAAATACTCGACACACAACTATATGACAAAAAAACTACAGAAAATACACTGCACAAAACTACACAAAATATACTTCACAAAACTACACAAAATACACTTCACAAAACTACACAAAATACACTTCACAAAACTACACAAAATACACTTCACAAAACTACACAAAATACACTTCACAAAACTACACAAAGCTACACCACACAAAATACATGACACAAAACTTCACACGATGCACTACAAAAAACTATACAAAATGCACAACACAAAACAACACACAAAAGTACACAAAATACACCACACAAAAGTACACAAAATGCACTACACAAAACTACACAAAATGCACTACACAAAAGTACACCACACAAAACTACACAAAATTACACAAAATACTCGACATGAAACTACACAAAATGCACTACATAAAACTACACAAAATACAATACACAAAACTTCAAAAATACATGAAACAGACCACACAAAATACACAGCATGAAAACACACAAAATCCACGACACAAAACTACACAAAATCCACGACACAAAACTACACAAAATACACAACATAAAACTACACAAAACTACACAACACAAAACCACACAAAATACACGACACAAAACTTCACAAAACTACACCACACAAAACGACACAAAATACATGACACAAAACCACACAAAATGCGCCACATAAAACCACACAAAATGCACTAGACAAAATTACACCACACAAAACTACACAATATACAATACACAAAACTACACCACACAAAAGTATGCAAAATACACTATACAAAACCACAAAAATACACGACACAAAACTATTACTACAAAAAACTTCACAAAATACACTTCACAAAACTACACAAAATACATGACATAAAAGTTCACAAAATGCATGACACAAAACTTCACAAAATACACCACACAAAACTACACCACACAAAAGTACACAAAATACACTACACAAAGCCACAAAAATGCACGACACAAAACTATTACTACAAAAAAACTACACAAAATAGACTTCACAAAAATAGACAAAATACATGACACAAAAGTTCCCAAATTGCATGACATAAAACTTTACAAAATACACCACACAAAACTACACAAAATACAATTCACAAAATACACCACACAAAATACATTACACAAAACTATACCACAAAAAACTGCACAAAATACACCGCACAAAACTACACAAAATACACTTCACAAAACAACACCAAATACACTACACAAAACTACACAAAATGCACTGCATAAAACTACACAAAATACACAATATAAAACTACACAACACAAAACCACACACAATACATAACACAAAACTACACAAAATGCACTGCATAAAACTACACAAAATACACAATATAAAACTACACAAAATACACAAAACTACACAAAACCACACAAAATACATGACACAAAACCACACAACATGCACGACAAAAACCACACAAAATGCACTGCACAAAATTGCACCACAAAAAACTACACAAAATACAATACACAAAACTACACCACACAAAAGTACACAAAATACACTACGCAAACCCCCAAAAAATACACAACACAAACCTATTACTACAAAAAACTACACAAAATACACTTCACAAAACTACACAAAAAACACCACACAAAATACACAACACAAAACTACGAAAAATGCACTATATAAAACTACACAAAATGCACTACACAAAACTACACCACACAAAACTACACAAAATAGATTACACAAAACTACACAAAATACATAACACAAAACTACACAAAACGACACTCCATAAAACTACACAAAATGCACTAAACAAAACCACAAAAAATACACGACACAAAACTATATGACAAAAAAACTACAGAAAATACACTGCATATAACAACAAAAAATGCACCACACAAAACTGCACAAAATACACAACACAAAACTTCACAAAATGCACTGCCTAAAATTATACAAAATGCACTACACAAAACTACACCACACAAAAGTAAACAGAATACTCGACACGAAACTACACAAAATGCACGACACAAAAGTACACCACACAAAACCACACAAAATAAAATGCACAACACAAAATACATTACACAAAATGACAAAAAATACACCACACAAAACCAAAGAAAATACACGGCACAAAACTACACAAAATACACCACACAAAACCACACAAAATACTCGACACGAAACTACACAAAATGCACCACATAAAACTACACAAAATACAATACACAAAACTTCACAAAATAAATGACACAAGACTATACTACAAATAAAAACTTCATAAAATACACTGCACAAAATTACACACAATACGTGACACAAAACAATGCACAATACACGACACAAAACTACACAAAATACACTGCACAAAACTACACACAATATATGACACAAAACTACACAAACTACACCACACAAAACTACACAAAATACACAACATAAAACTATACAAAATACACTACACAAAACAACACCACACAAAACCACACAAAATAAAATACACAACACAAAATACACTACACAAAATGACAAAAAATACACCACACAAAACCAAAGAAAATACACGGCACAAAACTACACAAAATACAAAACATAAAACTACACAAAATACACAACATAAAACTACACAAAATACACTACACAAAACTACACCACACAAAACCACACAAAATAAAATACACAACACAAAATGACAAAAAATACACCACACAAAACCAAAGAAAATACATGGCACAAAACTACACAAAATACACCACACAAAACCACACAAAATACAATACACAACACAACACAAAATGACACCACACAAAACTACACAAAAGTACACTGCACAAAACTACACAAAATACACCACACAAAACCACACAAAATACACTACACAAAACTACACCACACAAAACCACACAAAATACAATACACAACACAACACAAAATGACACCACACAAAAATACACAAAATACACCACACAAAACCACACAAAATACATGACACAAAACTACACCACACAAAACCACACAAAAGTACACTGCACAAAACTATACAAAATACATCACACAAAACTACACAAAATACTCGACAAGAAACTACACAAAATGCACCACATAAAACTACACAAAAGATAATACACAAAACTTCACAAATTACACGACACAAAACTATACTACAAAAAAAACCACAAAATACACTGCACAAAATTACACACAATACGCGACACAAAACTATACACAATACACGACGCAAAACTACACACAATACGCGACACAAAAACTACACAAAATACATTGCACAAAACTACACAAAGTACACAAAAAAATCTACACAAAACCACAAAATACACCACACAAAAAAACTTCACAAAACACTGCACAAAATGACACACAATACACGACACAAAACTACACAAAAGTCCTGGCGAGGGTCTGCAATCTGTGGTTGCTCTTTCTTGTTACTGTTGTGTTGGTGGATATGAAAGAACCCATGGTGACATTCGTGAAGAGTGGGGTAGCTATGTCGGCACCCTGAGCAAATGAATAATTCCTGTCCTTATCAACAGGGGGGGGCACTGCATCAGCGGCACAGCCACACTCAACCAATGATGCTTTCCGCAGCCTTGTTCTGCACACAAAGGAAGAAGAAGATGAATATTGTGTCCATGTATCGATTTATTGATTGATTAATTTCCTTGTGCATGTTGAATCTAACGTCATCATTCACAAGTTTCAATGCAGTGTTAGTGTTACTGATCCTTGATGTGGTTCCTTGTCCACTTGAGTCCCCACACGAATTGTCAAGGCGACCACCGATGGGGTACTTTGTACAGGTTTGCAGCGAGTCCACTCCTGAGGACCATGTTCATGAGAGAAAGTGTGTGTGAGTGTGAGTGTTTGAGTGTGTGTGTGTTTATGTGTGTATGTGTGTTAGTGTTTGAGTGTGTGTATGTGTGTGTGTGTGTGTGTGTGAGTGTGTGTATGTGTGTGTGTTAGTGTGTGTGTATGTGTGTGTATGTGTATGTGTGTGTGTTTATGTGTGTTAGTGTTTGAGTGTATGTGTGAGTGTGTGAGTGTTAGTGTGTGTATATGTGTGTGTATGTGTGTGTGTTTCAGTGTATATGTGTGTGTGAGTGTGTATGTGTGTGTGTTAGTGTTTGTGTGTGTGTGTGTGTTTATGTGTGAGTGTGTATGTGTGTGTTAGTGTTTGTGTGTGTGTTTACGTGTGAGTGTGTGTGTATGTGTGTTAGTGTTTGAGTGTGTGTATGTGTGTATGTGTGTTAGTGTCTGTGTGTGTGTGTTTATGTGTGAGTGTATATGTGTGTTAGTGTTTGAGTGTGTATGTGTGAGTGTGTGTGTGTGTGTGTGTTAGTGTGTGTTTCAGTGTATGTGTGTTCGTGTGTGTGTGTGTGTTTGTGTGTGTATGTGTGTGCGTGTGTTTGTGTGTATGTGTGTGTGTTTATGTGTGTTAGTGTTTGAGTGTGTGTGTGTTAGTGTGTGTGTGTGTGTATGTGTGTGTGTTAGTGTGTGTGTGTGTATGTGTGTGTGTATGTGTATGTGTGTGTTTATGTGTGTTAGTGTTTGAGTGTATGTGTGAGTGTGTGTGTGTGTGTTAGTGTGTGTATATGTGTGTGTATGTGTGTGTGTTTCAGTGTATGTGTGTTTGTGTATGTGTGTGTTAGTGTGTGTGTGTATGTTTGTGTTGGTATGTGTTATTGTTTGAGTGTGTGTGTGTGTGTGTGTGTGTGTGTGTATGTTTGTGTGTGTATGTGTGTGTGTGTTTATGTGTGTTAGTATTTGAGTGTGTGTGTATGTTTGTGTATTTCAGTGTATGTGTGTTTTAGTGTATGTGTGTGTTAGTGTGTGTGTGTGTGTCTTAGTGTGCGTATGTGTGTTAGTGTTTGAGTGTGTGTGTATGTGTGTTAGTGTTTGAGTGTGTGTGTATGTGTGTTTATGAGTGTGTGTTCGTGTTGCGGGTGGGTGGGGGCGGTGGGAGTGGGAAGAGTGTAGTTGGTGTGGTGAAATATATTCTGTATTTGTAAAGTCGTCATCTCCTTGTTTTCTTATCAGTTGAAATGTTTGGCCTGAGTGTTGTCCATCTTTTAAATTCAAACATTTTTCTTGCTGTTTGTCAGTGATGTTGAGCCACAACCCAAACTGTTGGGCAAGTTCAAAAGGGGGAGACATGGAACTTGCAGCTCAAAAGCTGCCGGATCACAGTGAGTGTGCGGGTGATCCGTGTGTGCACTGGCACATCCTGGAGCACGCAGATCGCCGGGAATCCTCTCCGATAACGTTGTGGCATCCATTCACTGATGGGCTGTGGAATGAGCTGCGAGACGAGCGATCAAATCGAAATCCCCGCCTTCCATTACATGAACCTCCCGCTGCTCCCCTCCATTCCTTCAATTCCCTCAATCCCCCCCATTCCCCCAATCCCTCACATCTCCTCCATCACACCCATCCATCAGTACGCGACGCCCAACTGGCCTCGCATCCAGCGCGTCGCTCACTCTGCATCCCGTGACTCAGGTGATCATCGTCATCCTTCGACAAGGCCCTCACCTGTTTGTCGAGCTCCCCACTCTGTCCAAGGCCACACAAGATGCAGCGCTTCCCGAGCCCCGGGTCTCGTGTCGTTTCCCTGCAGTTACTGCTCCTCATGGTGATGCGACCGCTCCACGTCTCGGCACGACCTACCGCAGCCATGTCACTGTGGATGCACCAGATGCATGCGCTCAAGGCCACAAGATGTGCGGATCGGGAGGCTGCTGGAGATGTGATCGGACATGTGACCAAGGACAAAGCACAAGATGTGCATTCCCGAGCCCGGCGCTGGCTCGACTCGCTGCTCCTGGCGGAGAGTCCCGCGGAATATCCCGAAGATGACTTTCCTGATCTTAGTTACTGGAGTTTTGATGGCGCCACCCTTGTCGATGATCCAACCTCATTACCTGCAGTCGTTGGACAGCCTGCAAGCACCATGTCGACCTTAAGCCGAGATGCTCGCAAGGTCTCAACACAACCCATCTCGGTCTCTTCGACTGCAGGTGAAAGAGGAGGAGAAATGACTGAGGCTCTCATGGTGGAGTCAATGGTCCCCGCAGTCACTGCAGTGGTCTCACAAGCACCGTGGGTGTATCAAGTGGTGACACATCCAGTGGTCGCCGTTAAATCAGTTTTATCCCCGAAAGGAACTGACGGTAAGGAGGAAAGATCTGGAAGACCCCATATTATGACTCACTTTGTGACCAAAGAAAGAATCACGTAGGTTCAAGTTGCTATGCCAACACACATTTACTCTCTAACAATGTTTGTTAAAAGCTGAGTGCTGCTTACAAATACAACTGTCCATGTATGAAAATGTCCGCAACCGACATACACAAATGGTCTCTCACCAACTCAAGGAATGTCCTTTGTCCGTGCATTCTTTGAACCATTTCACATCTTCCCAAATTGTTTCGTGTTTGTTCATGACTTCATGTAAGGAAGACTCTTCATTGTCGAAAATCCTGAAATAGATGTCACGTTCATTTTTTCACATTCATCATATTCCAGAAAGGTAAATTCAGAACCATCACCGGACACTAATTTGGGTGATGCTCATCATTGAGGGAGGGGGTGGGGAGAGGCGGGCACCATGGAAAATAAATGCAGTTCCAACAAGACACTCATAAACTTTCATGGATCCTTAAAGCTAATGAAACGAAAGACCAAGAAGGAACCTCAATAAGTAAAGAGCAAAGTTGCAGTCATCAGGAGCAACCTGGATATAATTAGGGTCTCAGCCGCTACTCCTCAACCGCTACTTACATGCACTGATGGTGGACAAGGAGGCCTATAAGCGAGGAATTTGTGAAGGGAGAGGACATCACCTGTGGCCAGGTGATTCTCGTCCTGCTTACAGGGGAATTCGTGCATTACGTTCCTCCAAGCCCGTCCCTCGGTGTACTTCAGTGAGAGTAGAGGGTGGTGGGCTCTTGACAGAGGAGTCCGAAGTGAAGGTCCGCTGGGCCGGTTACTTTGAGCGGCTGTACCAGGCTGATCTACCAGCTGTCGAGTTGAATGTCAGGGGTGTTGCAATCCCAATTGCTGACCCTCCAATCACCTGGGGTCCACCTTCGTTTGTGGAAACCGGAAACTGCGGTGAACCGGTTGAAATGGGATAAAGCTCTTGGGATCTGCGGCATCCATGATGAACTTCTCAAGGCTGGTGGAAATGCTTCACTCGTGTCATTGCATGCAGTTCTGTCCTCTGCCTGGAACACAGGCATCATCCCAACTGACTGGAGGTGGGGCCTTGTTGTCCCTCTCTGGAAAGGGAAGGGTGATCGCCAAGATTGCAACAACTACTGAGGGTTGACGCTGCTCTCAGTGCCGGGCAAGGTCTTTGCTCGGATAATTCTTGATAGGGTTCGCCACCATCTTCTTGAGCACCAGCGTCCAGAGCAGTCAGGCTTTATACCAAAGAGGTCAATGATTGATCATATCCTTGCTCTTCGGGTCCTCACTGAATGCAGACGAGAGTTTCGGCAGGGGCTGCTTGCAGCCAATGTTGATCTCTGTAAAGTGCTCGATTCATTGAATTGCGATGCCCTTTGGATAATTCTTGGTCTTCATGGGGTGCCACCAAAACTGATCAATCTGATGTCTGAACTATACTCTGGTACTGAGAGTGCTGTGAGATGTGGTGGTTGCATCTCTGACTGATTTTCAGTTGTTACTGGAGTTCGTCAGGGGTGTGTACTGGCCCCCACACTTTTCAGCGCTTGTATGGAGTGGATTTTGGGGAGGATGTCAGAGAGATGAAGCTGTGGTGCATCGTTTGAGAATGTTCAAGATCTCTGACCTTTATTTCGCAGATGATGCAGTCATCTTTGCCGAGACTCTGGATATCGTTTTGGGGTCCTCGAGGTGCTGAATGAAGAGTCTGAGCCTCTGGGATTATGGGTTTCCTGGGTCAAAACTAAGATCCAGGCTTTCAATGACATCTTGGATGCTGCTGTCCTGTCTGTGCCTATTTGTGGTGAGGATGTTGATGTCATGGAGAGATTCACTTACCTTGGCAGTGATATTCATGTCTCTGCTGGCTGTGAGCGAGGAAAAACTGAAATATATATATATATATATATATATATATATATATATATATATATATATATATATATATATATATATATATACACATCTACATATAACAATACATTTTTTAATGTAAAAACATAGAGGGATGATATCTCAAAAAAACAACCGAACAAGATGGGAATAACACCACATTACGATTCCACAAAACGAGACCACAATCATCTTCGACTGGTTTACCATCACAATATCTTTTGACATTTTACTTTTATTTTGGGATTGTGATTGGACAACTTCAAACAATTTTGTTATGGGAATCCATAAGAGGATTGTGGTGTCGTATTGTGATGTCATAATGTGGTGTCATTCCTACCATGTTTGATTTTTATTTTTTTGAGATTCTACGTTTCTACATTTAAAAAAAAAAATCTTATTTTTATTCTTGCTGAAGGATTCGGAGAGGTTATTGCATTTGGGTCCGTTTGTCTGTCTGTCTGTCTGTCCGTCTGTCCGTCTGTCCGCACTGAACTTTCGTATTTTTCTCTGCAATTGCTTGTCAGATGAGACGAAATTTGCATCATTGTCTTCTTCTTCTTCACCTCTAAAAACATTGTAAAACTGTAGCCCGGCCTACCTCAATAACTGTTGAAGCAGTGATGGGGATTCCAATGTGAGGAAGTTACTTTGTCTCTGGGCTAGTGCAAGCAAATGAAGATTTTAAAATGTATAAAACAATTAATTGTTTTTTTAGGAAAATAAATCGAATGTAAATGTGGACTCAACCAAACCAGGCTCGGATTGTGTAAGGGGGGGGTGGAGGCACACTAGACAATACCATTCCAAAATCAATACAGATCCAGCCCATACCCAAAATCAACTGAAACAAGTATTAAAACAATTTCATAATATAGACGGATTTATTCCATACCAAAATGATAAAATATAGTCTATAAAGCATGAAGGATTTTATTACTTTTAAAACGATAATTGCATCGACATTTCTGCAAATGTGGTCATCCACATAGTGGACTCAACCAAAAGCCAGCATTGAGGCGGGAGGGGTACCATAAGCCAAATTTAATAGCATAGATGGATTTAATCCATACCAGAATAACAAAATATATAAAACATGAGGCATTTTATTACTTAAAAAATTGCAGCAACAACAAAAAGAGCAATCGGAGATTGCAAACCCTCACCAGGACTTCTTTTGAGTGGTGTATATTTATAGGTATTCAGGTAAATCCAATATGGCTGCCAAACCATGTGACCAATGACGTCATATGTGTGACTTGTTCCTCCTGGATAGGCGGTCATATGTGTAAAGTTTCACCTCGATCTTTTCAGCCATTTCAGAGAAGATGTTTGAAGGTTAAAAAAAACAAACAATATGGCTGCCAAATCACGTGACCGATGAGGTCATCAAAAATATTTTTGTGGACCATTTTATCTTGAGATGACCCTCAATTTTTTTGATACTGATCGGATGTAACGTTCTACATATGCAATTATGATGTCATAACGAAGACAAGCACCAATGACATCATAAAAATACCACACTCATTCTCCATGAGGAGGACTTGTTATGTGCCACTTGTACACCCATGGCTTGGGGAACACTTTTGTGAAGTTTCCCCTCAATTTTTCCAGCCATTCTGGAGAAGGTTTTTTTATAGGTTTTAGGGTAAATCCGATATGGCTGCCAAACCATGTGACCAATGACATCGCATTGTGAACCTTTTGTTCCTGATGGACAGGTGGTCATATGTGTAAAGTTTCGCATTGATCTGTTCAGCCACTTCAGAGAAGAATATTTTTGAAGGTTTTTTAAGTAAGCAATATGGCTGCCGAATCACGTGACTGATGACGTCATGAATTTTTTTTCTGTGCACCATTTTATCCCGAGATGACCCTCAAAAATGTTCATACTGATCGGATGTGGCATTCTACATATGCAATTATGTTGGCATAACGAGGGCACCTATGACATCATTAAAAGTTTCAAATTTTTCCTTGGTGCAGTTTCAAAGATACAGAAGTTCAAATTTTTTCCATTTTTTCCAACATGGCTGCCACACCACATGACCTATGACGTCATAATTATCATTAAAATTTTCTTCCTGAGTCGTCGCAAAGTGGCGATTTCGTGATCTCCCGATGTGGTACTTTAGCGATGTATTCTGGCATAATTTTAAGTTTTGGTAGTTCAGAAAATGCTCGAGAATAAAAGTTATGGATTTTAAATGCTTGTGACTTCACTCTTCAGGAGTTTATGAGCATATCACTGTGTACACATTTGGATGGGTAACCATTTTTTTCCTGAAACATCCCTCCATATGGAGTCTTCCCGTACTCCACGATATACAGTGCCGACAGAAAGTCTACACCCCCTTTCAAAATTTTCACCTTTTGTTGCCTTATAACCTGGAATTAAATTGCATTAAATCAGACTTTTCCCACCTTTATTTACACAACGCAACCCACAACTTTCAAGTGAAAAACAAATTGTACAAATTTCAGAAAATTAGTTTAAAATACAAAACTAGAATATCTTGGTGGGTTAAGTGTCCATACCCCTGAGTTAATACTTGGTGGAATTTAGGTCGGGGCTCTGACTGGGCCACTCAAGGACATTTATCTTTTTGTTCCTAAACCACTCCAGTGTAGCTTTGGCTGTGTGCTTCGGGTCGTTGTCATGGTGAAAGGTGAACTTCCGTCCCAATTTCAGCTTTCTTGCAGACAGCATGTTTTCCTCCAGGATTTTTCTGTATTTTGCTCAAATTGGACCATGATTATTGATAATTTTCCCCCTTCAAATTGGACTATGATTAATAATAATTTTCTTTCCATTCAAATTAGACCATGATTAATGTAAATTTTCCCCCTTCAAATTTATATATATATATATATTTTTGTATACCTTGGTCGAGGCTCGTATGAGAGCTAACACACAACTCACAGCAAGGAGGCATGAGACAAGAGGGGTGGGAGTGGAAGGGACAAAACATTGGGGAACAGACACAGGTGAACTGTGGAAGGGAGAGGGATGGGGATGGGATGGGGAACATGGCGAGGGGAAGATGGACATTACAGGGACTTTCAGGAAGGAAAGCAGGAGAATTGAAGGAAGTGGGCTTGGGTGGATTATCGGGGGTAGAAAAGATCGAGGATTTGGATGGGGGAAGATAAGAGGTGGTGGTGAACAGCTGTTTTGAAAGCCTGGAGGGAAGAATGGGAAAGAATAGAGTGAGGAAGTTTATTCCAAAGGCGGGAAAAAAGAGGAATGAAAGAGTGAAGATGAGCATTGATTCGTGATTTTGGTAGTTTTACCAGAAGGGGGTTGTTGGCGGACCTTGAGCGCCCTGTGGAAATGTGGTTGGGACAAATCGCAGAGAGAGCAGGGGGGCAAGGCTGGAGAGGAGTCGGTAGAAGACAGAAAGACCACCGACCAACCTGCGGTGATTGAGTGAGAGGCCCAAAGACTCAGCTTCATTGCGGGAGATGCCAATGATCTTAAAAGCCCTGGTTTCGACAGCGTGAAGTCGAGAAAGGTGGGAGGCAGGAGCACCAGCCCAGAGTGGAGAGCAGTACTCCATCAGGCTACGGACAAAAGCTTTGTAAGTGGTCAGGAGCTCAAGAGGGCCGAGGAAGGACTTTGCACGACGGAGGATTCCCAGTCGGCGACTGGCTTTTGAGGCAAGGTTGGAAATGTGACTTTCCCAGGAAAGGTCATGGCAGATAGTGAGACCCAGAAGCTTGAAAGAAAAGACTTCTTCCAGAGGATTGTTGAGAAAGTGGATGGGGGTTTTGTAAACGGTCCTTTCGAAGAGACATAGTGAGAGTGTGAGATTTGTCTGGATTGAAAGACATGTTCCACGTGTTGGACCAGTTTGTGATTTTATCCAGATCTGCAGTGAGCGAAGAAGCTGCTGCTTGCCGGTCTGAGGGATGACAGATGGTACGGCAGAGGGTGGAGTCATCGGCAAAGAGAAATAGAGGATTTTCCAGAGAGTCCGAGAGATCATTGATGAAAACCAGAAAAAGAACAGGGCCCAGAACGCTACCTTGAGGAACTCCAGCCTGCACAGGAAGAGGGGATGAAAGAACTCCATTTAGGGCCACACGTTGACTGCGACAGGAGAGGAAGTCTGCGAGCCATGAGTGGAGATGGCCTTGAATACCATGGGAAGAGAGTTTGGTGAGTAGGGCAGGGTGCCAGACTGTGTCAAAAGCACGTGATATGTCCAGGGATATGGCTCGGATTTCCTGTCTGGCATTGAGGACCTCCATCCATTGATGGGAGAGCAGTAGCAGCATATCCAGGGTAGAGTGACCTGGTCTGAAACCAAATTGATGATTGGAAATCAAGCCATTGGAGAAGAGGAAGGATTTGATGTCTGAAGCGATGATGGATTCCATAACCTTGCTGATGATTGGGAGAAGGCTGATTGGTCTATAGTTACAGGGATCTGTTTTTGCACCTTTTTATGCAGGGCAGTGATGTTAGCAGATTTCCAAGCAGATGGCAGATGACCTTGGGAAAATGAGAGGGTGAATATAACAGAGAGAGGGTGAGCAAGAGCAGAAGAGCAGGCTTTGAGGACACGTGGGCTGATGCCGTCTGGACCGTGATTGACCATGATTGACCAAATTGATTGACCAAATTGGACCATGATTGATAATAATTTTCTTTCTCTTCCAATGAGACTGTGATGAATAAGAATTTTATTTCTCTTCAAATTAGACCGTGATTAATGATAATTTCCCCCTTCAAATTGGACTAGGATTAATAATAATTTTCTTTCTCTTCCAATTAGACCATGATTAACAATAATTTTCCTTCCCTTAAAATTAGACCATGATTAATAATAATAATTTTCTTTCCCTTCAAATAAGACTGTTATTAATGATAATTTTTCCCTTCAAATTACACCGTTATTAATGATAATTTTTCCCTTCAAATAAGACCGTTATTAATGATAATTTTCTTTCCCTTCCAATTAGACCGTGATTCATAATAATTTTCTTTCCCTTCCAATTAGACCTTGATTAATGATAATTTTTCCCTTCCAATTATACTGTGATTAACAATAATTTTTCCATTCCAATTAGACCGTGATTAATAATAATTTTCTTTCCCTTCCAATTAGACCGTGATTAATAATAATTTTCTTTCCCTTCCAATTAAACCGTGATTAATGATAATTTTCCCCCTTCAAATTGGACCGTGATTAATGATAATTTTCTTTCTCTTCAAATTAAACCGTGATTAATGATAATTTTCCCCCTTCAAATTGGACCACGATTAATAATAATTTTATTTCTCTTCTGATGAGGCCATGATTAATAATAAAAAAATTTCCCTTCAAATTGGACCATGATTCATCATAATTTTCTTTCTCTTCCAATTAGACCATGATTAATAATAATTTTTAGATCCTCGTGGAGGATCTCTAAATCTTACTCACGTTGTTGTTGTTGTTCATCTTCTTCTTGTGGACTTTTTTGTTTCACAGCCTACAGTTTTCATCGAAACTTCCTGAAACTTGGCATATACGTACATGTAAAAATACCCGACGCAGACAGTAACCATCTCCGATTTTGAAAATTCCTCCTAGAAAAAAAAGTTATGACGTCATATCATCGCCGCTAATGGAAATCGCCTATACCATTATCTCCGAAACGAGGCAAGCTGTTTGAATTTTGTTTGCGGGAATCAAGCCAGGCATTCGCACAGATAATTTATCGTAAACCTGATACATCACAATGACGTCATATTCGTTTTTATGACGTCATCAATAAGAGGACGAGGATCTTCGCTCATTTGAGCTTGTTTTCCCTTCAAATTAGACCGTGATTTATGATAATGTTCTCCCTTCACATTGGACCGTGATTAATGATAATTTTCTTTCCCTTCCAATTAAACAGTGATTAATAATAATTTTCTTTCCCTTCCAATTAGACAGTGATAAATAATAATTTTCTTTCCCTTCCAATTAGACAGTGATTAATAATAATTTTATTTCCCTTCCATTTAGACAGTGATTAATAATAATTTTCTTTCCCTTCCAATTAGACAGTGATAAATAATAATTTTATTTCCCTTCCATTTAGACAGTGATTAATAATAATTTTCTTTCCCTTCCAATTAGACAGTGATTAATAATAATTTTATTTCCCTTCCATTTAGACAGTGATTAATAATAATTTTCTTTCCCTTCCAATTAGACAGTGATTAATAATTTTTCCCTTCCAATTAAACCGTGATTAATAATAATATTCTTTCCATTCAAATTAGACCGTGATTAATGATAATTTTCCCCCTTCAAATTAGTCCATGATTATTAATAATTTTATTTCTCCTTCAGTTAGACCATGATTAATGATAATTTTTTTTTGTTTGTGGAAGGGCTTTGGGAGGAGGTAAGTGTGACGGAATAGGAATGGAAGGAAGGGCATTTTCCTTCAATCATTCAAAAAGCTGCGCAATTGTTCGTGCCTTTATTTAATTTCCACATATGCGATAAGCTCGAGAATCCATTAGTCTGAGATGAATGGTGGAATTGATCCGAGCAGCAGTTCTGACTGCTAAAAAAAAAAAAATTGATTTCATTTGTCCAATTTGCACATTCTTTGACACCCCTTCATTTTCTCGATCTCCGTAGAGTTGTTTGGCGGTGGAGTTTGGTTTGGTTTGGGAGTACGACAGCATGAGTGGAGGGAGGGAAGGCAGTGAGAGGCAAAGAAAGGGAAGGCAGTCAGAGGGGAGGGAAAAGCAGCATGAGGAGAGGGGAAGGCAACATGAGAGGAGGGGAAGGCAGCGTGAGGGGAGGGGAAGGCAGCGTGAGGGGAGGGGAAGGCAGCGTGAGAGGAGGGGAAGGCAGCGTGAGGGGAGGGGAAGGCAGCGTGAGAGGAGGGGAAGGCAGCGCGCCAGGAGGGGAAGGCAGCGTGAGGGGAGGGGAAGGCAGCGTGAGGGGAGGGGAAGGCAGCGTGAGGGGAGGGGAAGGCAGCATGAAGGGAGGGAAGGCAGCATGAAGGGAGGGAAGGCAGCATGAGAGGAGGGGAAGGCAGCATGAGGGGAGGGGAAGGCAGCTTGAGGGAAGGGGAAGGCAGCGTGAGGGGAAGGGAAGGCAGCGTGGGAAGGCAGTGTAAGGGGTGGATAGGCAGCATACCAGTGCATTACCACGGTGATAAAAACATGTCCAAACAGCAACTTTTTCTGGTAATGAATTGCGGAATTGATCCTCGCAGCAGTTCCAATTGCTTAAAAAGACAAGCTTTCATTTGTCCAATTCACATATCTTTGACCCCCCTTCCTCTCCTTGACATCTGGAGAGCCGACACACTGCAATAACAATACGGGGCCAACACAGGCGAGTGGCCTCTGAACTTTGTTGAAGTCGATCGATATACAGTATTCAGTAAGAGTGCGAGTGTTGTAGAGCACTCGCCAAGTGGCTTAAGCACTTAAGGAAGCACTCGTTGAGGAGGAATGGCGGAGGAGCTCCTTGTGAGCCAATGGCCATCCGTATCTAGTGCCCAACTGTGTCTGCGGACGTCCTACTACAGTTGGGTTACCCTTTTTAGGAGGTTGGTGGCAGGATTTGCACTCCAGCCACCATAAAACCCTTCATTCCACAAAACACAAGAAAACCGAAAAGAAAATTGAAAACCCACTCCGTGGGAGTACGTCCTGTACAGCTGCCCTCCACAGGGCAGCTCACCAGATGACGGGATTGGGGTAAAGCCTTCAAGACCCCCACTTTTTGAAGATAGGAGGAAAACCACGGGGTAACCTTCCTGGGTGAGATTGCGGTGGTGTATCTCAAAAGGTTATGGATGGATTCCGACAAGATTTGCTGGACATGTTGGGTGTGTGACTCAGAGGAAATGATTAGATTTTGGTGAAGATCTGAATATGAGAATTTTAAAAGTAATTCTTCACCATTGAGAATTCTGGCCAAAAACGACATGTAGCATGATATCTCAAAAATTTATGGACGGATTCAGACAAAACTTGGTGGATGAGTTGGTTAGGTGACGAGAACAAGCTGATTAAATTTTATTTCAGGTCTGAATCCAGATGCGGCCCATCAGTGGGATACAAAACGTGAACTGATCAGCTTGGCGGAGGTGTGCTCTCTCCAGAGTGCCCTTCCAGTTTGAAGTGTTATTGTGCATGTGCACACCAATTTTTATCATCATTGCTAAATCAACACCTGATCCAGAGCAGGAAACATGGTTTTCAGTCATCTTACGGATCGACAGCAATGGTGAGATGCTGATTTTCTGACAAAATGGACACTTTCACTTTGGTTAATGTTCTGCAATCAATAAGTTAATAAAAAAGATTAAAAAAAAATAAAATCAAGAAACCTATGTTGGCCTTGAGGTGCAATGAAACTTCAATTTATGAAAATCAGCACCAGGACTGTTGGCATTTGCAAGATGATACTTTCTGACCTCCTAAGGATGGACAGACACTTGTTGCGAGCCCTCGGGAGTGACCTAATGTTGCCCTCAGAGGGGTTAGATCTCCATGTTGAGAAAGTAAGCTGCTTGACAACGACCGTGAACCACCTCTTCACGGGATTCAGTGCATCAGGGCCGAGATGATGGAGAGGATTGCCGTAGACAGGATGGAATATACCAGAGAGAGAGAGAGAGAGAGGCGGGGGGGGGGGGTGCTTTATGAACGTATTCCCAGGCCTATTCAATATCAGATGCTGTGGAGATGGTAATTCAATAATGTGGTACTGAGGTTGTAATGACCAGAGAGATATGGGCTTTGATGAGGACTTGGTGAGGAACCAAAAGGAGTAAAATGTACTTCGGTTGTGACTTATTTTCCAAGCAATATGTCAATGATCCCAAGTTCACAAGCACCGTTTGTCTCTCGGGGGAATGAAAGGTAAGTGCAGGTAAGTGTGGCATTACTTGGACCATGCGTTGTGTGCTCTGCCATGTAAAGTCGATGACATGAGCAACGACTGCTCTCTTTCGGCTTGAAGGATCATTGTGACACCGTGCGGACGGTAACTCCACCTGCTTGTGATGCTTCCTTTGTGCGACCATTCCTGAAGAGTAAGTGCTACGTGTCGCCGTTTGGGCACCACTTTATCCCGCCATGATGATTTTCTCTACCCAGGTGCTTCTCTCAGTTGGGTGACCACCGAACCATCTGCCGCTACAGTGACTGTTCACAGAGAGCGTATTGCGGGGCTCGTTGAGGTTCCTTACCACCTGAAGGACAACAAAAGTCGAGGGTTTATCGGTAAGTCTTGTTTGCTCAATTTTTCAATTTCGGATCATGGGTCTCCTGGAGGGGGTGTGGGATGGGGGGTAATGGAAGGAGGGTACCACCTGAAACTTCGAATCCCTACTCGTCCCTCATTTACCAACTGGTTGCTCTGAAACCCCATACAGCCCTTCTCTCCAACCTCACGACACAAGACATAACGTTCAGCCCATCCGGAGATACTTATTGATGGATGAAAAGCTGTTTTTTAACGAAGAAACTTTGGCTCATGAAGAAGAAAATAAGAAAAGGAACCAGCTCCACAAATTAACAGAGGAGTTTTTTTTATTTATTTCGAATGCAGCCTGTGGCTGCTGTTTGCATCATTTTCTGGAAGTGCAGCGATATACTAGACAGAGTAGTGGCAGAATGGAATCGGGCGCAGGAGGGAGAGGGACAGAAAAGAGAGATATGAGAAAGCAGCAGCAGCACTGTTGAAGGACCAGAGGGAGGGACAATAGACAAAAGACACAGTGAGTGTGTTTCATCGATGAAAAAATATGGGGGTAAAAGGAATTGAGGTTATTATTATCTTGGATGCCGTCTGTGGCTGCTGGTTGCATCATTGCTGGGAGTGAGGCTGTGCCGCTGATACAGTGTCTGTCTCCAGTCAGATGGTACTCATTTTGTCGACCTCAAAAGGCTGACAATGTGGATTCAACCCACCTGATGTGATGTAACAGTGCGACACAGACTCAAACTCAAGTCCCTGAGATCTTAAGGCAGCCACCTCAACCATCAAGCCAACACCTTGGAATTGAAGTGAGAATTCAGCATATAAATGTGGACGAAGGTGACCAGGTGTGGGATTGTGGAAGAATTTGTGTGAGCTGAGTATGGTGGGGTGGACAGAGAGATGAGAGGGGAATAGAACTGAGGCCAGAAATGAGGTGGCAGAAGACACTCCACCAACCTGCATGTGGCACACAAGAAGCAAACTTTGGGACTTTGCGTCCTTACAAAAGATGTCAATAACCTCGAGAGCGTCCCACTCAATCACCTACTCTGGATGACGAGCAGCCGTACCAGCACACAGAGGGAACCATTTTCAATGATATCTCGGATGAAAGTGTAATAAGCTGTAATGACCTCTGAGTGGTTCACAATACCGAAGCGTTAGCAAGCTTGAGAACTCACTTTTGAAATGTCTTCCCAAGAGACAGGAAGGAAAATATTGTGAGTCAAATGGGCTCCAGGGACTGCTTGTCTAAAGATATTGGTGAGAGAAGTGAACTGTGGGGTTTGAATGAAGAACCAGTCCTGCTGGTGAAGGTTATAGTGACCATCTTGTGCTCTTATTCTGTCCCTTCACAATAATCAGTTTTCAAATCCCACAATGGATGAAATCAACAGCATGTTGTTGGAGGTATGCTGACCACCATGGGAAGCGAGGAGGAAATGACGTTTCAGGCGATAACCCTTCATGCTTTTGGTCCAGTGAAGAGGTGATGCCCATTATTGCCGGGATGACCACCAGTATGACAAACACTTTCACAAGCTGGAAAAGGAGTGAGGAGGATGGAGAACACGATCGGGACAATGCAGTTCTGAGGAGTGTTGTGCCAATGCCATTGGGTCCAGTTGCAGAAGTGGTGTTAAGGTTGATGAGGCACCTCTGAACCTTCGTGGCAGATGCTCACAAAATACAAAGAACAATCTGTGATTAGAAAAAGGGTGAGTAGGGGAACTGAGGGAATGGAGACCTTGGGCTTGTCAGTGAAAATGGTATCAATGAAGACATTTATCACACAGACTGGGGACATGTATCACATGCAGAATGGGGACATTTATCACACACACACACACACACACACACACACACACACACACACACACACACACACACACACACACACACACACACACACACACACACACACACACACACACACACACACACACTGGGGACATGTATCTAACAGCATAGATAGAACGATACATAGATTGATACAAAGATAGATAGATAGATATACATAGATCGATATAAAGATAGATAGATAGATATACATAGATCGATACAAAGATAGATAGATAGATATACATAGATCGATACAAAGATAGATAGATAGATAGATAGATATACATAGATCGATACAAAGATAGATAGATAGATAGATATACATAGATCGATACAAAGATAGATAGATAGATATACATAGATCGATACAAAGATAGATAGATAGATATACATAGATCGATACAAAGATAGATAGATAGATATACATAGATCGATACAAAGATAGATAGATAGATATACATATATCGATACAAAGATAGATAGATAGATAGATATACATAGATCGATACAAAGATAGATAGATAGATAGATATACATATATCGATACAAAGATAGATAGATAGATAGATATACATAGATCGATACAAAGATAGATAGATAGATAGATATACATAGATCGATACAAAGATAGATAGATAGATAGATATACATAGATCGATACAAAGATAGATAGATAGATAGATATACATAGATCGATACAAAGATAGATAGATAGATAGATATACATAGATCGATACAAAGATAGATAGATAGATAGATATACATAGATCGATACAAAGATAGATAGATAGATAGATATACATAGATCGATACAAAGATAGATAGATAGATAGATATACATAGATCGATACAAAGATAGATAGATAGATAGATATACATAGATCGATACAAAGATAGATAGATAGATAGATATACATAGATCGATACAAAGATAGATAGATAGATAGATATACATAGATCGATACAAAGATAGATAGATAGATAGATATACATAGATCGATACAAAGATAGATAGATAGATAGATATACATAGATCGATACAAAGATAGATAGATAGATATACATAGATCGATACAAAGATAGATAGATAGATATACATAGATCGATACAAAGATAGATAGATAGATATACATAGATCGATACAAAGATAGATAGATAGATATACATAGATCGATACAAAGATAGATAGATAGATATACATAGATCGATACAAAGATAGATAGATAGATATACATAGATCGATACAAAGATAGATAGATAGATATACATAGATCGATACAAAGATAGATAGATAGATATACATAGATCGATACAAAGATAGATAGATAGATATACATAGATCGATACAAAGATATATATATATATATATATATATATATATATATATATATATATATAAACATATATATATATATATATATATATATATATATATATATATATATATATATATATATATATATATATATATATATATATATATATACACACATAGATAGATAGATGAGCCTGGTGTTGGCGCAGTGGTTCGGGCAGCAGCTTGGGATCCAAAAGGTCCTGAGTTCAAGACCCGTTGGGCCACTGAATTAATACACCAGGGGGTTGACTCAGCCTGCCATCCTTCCGAGGTCGGCAAAGTGAGTACCAGTGTACTGGGCCGGTGTATACCCCGGTTAAAATAGGTGTACCATATCCCTGTGTCGTAAGAGGCGACCATGGTTGCGTCAAGAAGGGCATCCGGCGTAAAACATGTGCCAAATCACTATGCGGATCATACGGATGATCCGCTGTGGCGACCCCGAAAGGGAGCAGCTGAAAGAAGAAGAAGAAGAAGAAGACATAGATAGATAGATAGATAAACATCGATAGATAGATATACATAGTAAGATACAAAGATAGATCGATAGATACATAGATATACAGAATGATAGATACATAGATATACAGAATGATAGATGCATAGATAGAAACATAAATAGAAACATAGGCAGATACAGTAGATATCCGTTGTAAATGCCAGTTATTTACAAATCACTTGCTTTTAATATTTACTACGAAGAGCAAGCCTGGTGTTGGTTTTACGGTTAAGGTGGCTGGCTTGAGATCTTAGGGTCTTGAGGTTGAGCCCCTGTTGGCCAATGAATTAACATCAGGTGGGGTTGACCCAGCCTCTCATCCTTCCGAGGTTGGTGAAATGAGTACCAGTGTACTGTACTGGTAATAGAGGGCACAGCTGCGTCCTCAGAAAACGATGCAACCACCTGCACACGATAGATAACTCGGTACTACTCTACTATTTCAATGGCCTCAATTACTACCTCACGACTACGACTACTACTACTACTACTTCGAAGGTCTCAATTATTCCCACCTTTTTGTGGGGTTAACTGGGGAATGTTTTTGGGGGAAGTCTTTCACGAATCGGCTGGCCAATTCTGACGACTGAGTGAAGGTGGCAGGAATTAATAACTTATTCAGGCTCAGGTTGCTGGTGATAACTCCTTCCTGCTCCCTCTCTCCCCTCCCCATGCCATTGCTTTGACATCTTGAGCATAAAAAAGGAACTCTTCCCCAGTTTGGGAATGCAATCCTTTGCTGCCGGTAAAGATAAGAAAACCTTTTGAAAATGTTTCGCTCTTGTTGTCTGGAAGTCTCTTTCCCTTTATCTTCACTTGCACGCTCCTGGTGAAACAGGCTTGTGCAAGTGGCTGCGGTTCCTTAGTTCTGCTGTAAGAACCGTCGACATGGGATTGCTTACCAAGTCCAGAATATACAACAATTGGACTTTGTGGACCAATTGTGATTGGGAATGCAAATTTCGCACACAAGGGATTCAATGTTCAAATATTTTGGGGAAGACAATCTGAATTGCACAAAAAGTATAACATTTAATATTTATTTGTGTATAACATACATTTTATAACTGTAGACAATAGGAAATGATCATTCAGTTGAAAATGATGTCCAATCGGTTGCGGTAAACTGTATTTAAAGGTGATTGGGGTGAAAATGAAAAGTCATCAGAAGTTTTTTTATTTTTATTTTCATGAAAGATGTTTCATGGTAGAGGAATGAAAAAAAAACACAGAACAACATCGGTAAAGGCATGTCCGAGAAATGGTTGAGGACGAGTTCGAGACCGGGTTGTTTTATTTTACAACTAAAACGGCCGCCAGTCTACTCGTCGGCCATCTTTGATGAGATTGCAAAATAAAATGAGGTGTACATGCACGCCATCGTGTACTGTGCTTGTGCCAAGTTTGAACAAAACTCTCCTCTGGACCAGATGTGTGATGGCAGTCTCTGATTGACGGAGCTCACTCAAGCTGACAGGTGGTACCCTTCCAGCCTTGACTTGTGTTGACTTCTGATCGTCTGTCTGGACTGTTGTTTGATTATTAAGAACTGCCATCTTCTCAAATGTAGGACTTGCTTCTTCACCCTCAGCATGAGAGCCACAAAGCGCTTCAGGCGGTGCCAGCTCAAAAAGTAGGTCAATATTCTGACAATGATGATTGATGGTTGCCGCTTCACTGCAGTGCTCAGTCTTCTCTCTCTTGACTTAAAGTATCGCCAGCTGGAACCCCGTGGAGATTTGGCTGTTGTTGCCACTCGCTTTCTGGCTGCCAGAGGAAGTTCGGTCCAACCGTCCACCTCTTCGCCTCCAGGAAAGCATGCACAGGTATGCCTCTCAAAACATCATCTGCTGGGTTATGACAAGTGCCAATGTGCCTCCACTGTTCCAGCCGGGATAATTTGTGGATGATGGCTAGCTGATTAGCCACAAATGTGTGGAAGTGAGCTGTTTCATTGGTGATCAAGCCGAGAACACACATACTACCAGTCAAGAAGATGACCTCATCAATCGAAATTTCTATTTCCCGCCGAATCATTTCATTCACACACATTGATACTGTCGTGGCAGTCAGCTCCAGTCATGGGATGGTCACTTGCTTGAGGGGAGCTACTCTTGATTTACATAGAATCAGGGCACAGTGGATCCGTCCTGCATTCACCAGTCTTAGGTAGGAAGCTTTGTCATGGCCACTCTCACAAGCATCAGATAAGTGGTGAAGCTGGTGAGTCACGACTCTCTCAAGGTCTGCAGTCTTCAAACATCTCACAATGGAGTATTCTGCCAATCTCAGCAGACCTACCAACCAACACCGCCATTTACCCAGTAGGTCTGAGGGAATGCTGTCATCCCAGTCATATTTCCGTCGGCACAGCTCTTGCACAATGCTCTTCCCTGGCAGAATGAATAGTGTAACAAACCGGAGTGGATCGTAAATGGAGCGAGTTATGGAAAGAATTCCACGACTGGCTGGCTTGTCACTGAGGATCACTCCAAATCCAACAGTGTCGGACTCTATGCTCCAATATACCCCTAATCACTGCTCACCTTCACTCTTTCATTCCTCTTTTTCCCCACCTCTGGAACAAACTCCCACACTCTTTTCAATCCCACTCTTCCCTCCAGGTCTTCAAAACAGCTGTTCACCACCATCTCTTATCTTCCCCCATCCAAATCCACAATCTTTTCTACCCTCATTAATCCATCCCAAAACCAGTTTCTTCAAATTCCATGCTTTCCTTCCTGAAAGTCCCTGTAGTGTCCATCTTGTTTACCCCGTGTACCCCTCCCCAAACCTCTCCCTTCCACAGATCTCCTCATCTTTCTGTTCTCCACCGTTTTGTCCTTCCCTGTCCCACTCCTCGTCTCCTGCATCCTTTGTTATACGTTCTGTGTGTTAGCTCTTATATGAGCCTCGACAATGTATCATAGGAATGCTCCAGAGGAAAATTGTCCGAGTTGAGATTGAGGTCTTTGACTTCTGGCTCGTTCCAAAACCAGAATGGATGCGAGTACGTCGCAGCTGTTGCTCATCCACTTCGTTCAGGGGAAGCCTCCCTTGGCACAGAGATCAACGAGAGCCTGAGCCAAGACAATGGCCTTGGACTCACTTGCAACAGACTTCAGGACAGTCATCCATGTAGAAACACCCTTTCACAGAATGCAGTGTATGACCTCTTCCTCAAAGTTCTCCATCTTGTTATCAGCAGGTTTTGGAGCGCATACACAGTTTGCTGGAGATGAAGTCACCCGAAATGGATAAACGCTCATGCGATGGTCTGCAGGGTCTTGATCTAGAGAATCACTCAGCCCCAGAGGAAATACAACATATCACAGTCTTCAACAGGGACACACACCTGATGGAATATAGCCTCTATGTCCGTCATCAGGACCACAGATTCCTGCCGGAATCGAATCAGCACTATCACCGAACTCTCAAGTCCAGCCCCCTGTTGAAGCTGGTCGTTTAATGACACGCTGGCGAATTGAGCCAAGCAGTCAAAAACGACTCATTTAATTTTTTATTTTTTCAGCTGGTAGACACCGTGGTGAGGCAGACACTAAACTTTGCCATCATCACGGTCAACTTCGTTGATGGGTATCTTGTGGGCACAATCATGATCAATCACAAAGGCCAAGTAGTGCTCACGGAATGTTGTGTTTCCCTTCAGCTTCCTGCACAATTTCTCTGACCTTTGCATGGCTTGAACGTTTGTTGTTTGGGAATCACGCGCTGACTCTCCGAGGGGAAGGCCAATTTCATAATGGCCATCTTTCAGTTGAACCATGCTGTCTCCTGCTTTCATAAAGCGGATGTCAGAATATATGAACATACAGAATATTCAGTCATATCCACCAGTGGTGTGTTCATCAAAATCTCCGTTAAACTATTTAGCAAGTGCTGGTTGAGCTGGCTGATGGTGATGTGATTCACGCAGAGGTTCTTGTCCAATTCAACGGTGTTCCTGGCAAGGAGGGGACCGTTAATTGCCCATCGCAGAAGGGTCCATTCCCTTGACTGTTCACTACGTCCCAAGGTTACAGGTGTGCCAGGAGGAGTGGCGTTGTCAGCATCACCCAACATGGAGGTAACTGCTTTGTCGTCCGTACCTTGAAGGATCTTTGAATGATATGGGTATTCATGATCTTTCAATGATGCTCACGATACCCCACCTAAAACTTCGCTAATCACCCCAGGACGATATTCAATGACATGATGCTTTAAAAGATCACCGACGAAACAGATGTCACATCTTTCATTTGCGCCTTTATTCGTCGACCTTTCTTCCACGCAGAATCACTGCAACACACAAAATACACCAATAAGTTCTACATGCAAGACACACAGGCGATCATGGCTTACGGCGATGCATGTTTCAATCGATATCGGGATACGAGACCATCTGGTCGTGATTCACATACTGACAATGCATAAAACTTCATAATAATGCTCTGAAAATACGAACACACTCGCGAAAATAACGAGCATATCCCAATAAACATCATCCTGGCATCAGGAGAGAGTCGCAGGCCACACCGATCAATCGATAATCAGTTATCTGATGGGAATAAAAAGGTTACCATCACACGAAATACGAGTACATGGACTTACAAGATGGCCACCGCTTTAGGGTGTCTCTCCTGCGCTTGAGGAAAGCCTCCATCATGCTGCTGTCTCTTCCTGAAACCAGTTTGGAGATCTCTTGGCCGCCATGCTGCTTTCGGACGCCTCTTGCTATCTCCAATCTGACTGGTTTCCTGGCAGAGCAATGGCTCCCAACGATTTCCTCACCCTCAAGGAAATCCTTCCTCAGGAATCACAGTGTGCCTGAAGAGGAATCTTTCCTGAAGGATGAGGGAATCTCATGCAACTGGTCCCCAATCCGATCCACCTTCCTCCTGATGACTCCAATGCACAGTTTGAGTTTCCATTTGATTTGAATTTATTTTTTTTAAAAATTCATCTCTACAAAGAGGACGTCCTGGGTCACGTGTCTGCTCAAAGAGGGAGGTTCTATTCAAGCTGGGGGGTGGTGTATCTAGCGCTCACCACCCCCGACCCCAATAACTCTCCGCAGGGATGTATCAAAGTGAGGAGTCTTGTTTCACGGTCACAGATGCCAGCAGTTATAAAGTGGCACATCAGGTTAGTATAATAATAATAATAATTACTATTATTATTATTTTCACTGAGTACAATTCGAAGTTGATCGTGGAGTAAGGTGTGGAGGGATTGCACGGGAGACAGGACACATTTTAACCTGTTGTGAAATCTTGTTTTACAGTAAAAACGTGGGTTCACCAGTTTCGTAACAAGGTGAGTAGTTTACACCACGTGTGCACACTTACCTTATTTACACCACGACTCCCTCAAATAAAGAGGGAAAGAGGGAGGAGTCGGGACAGAAAAAGGAGGGAAATAGGGAGGGTGGGGTGATGTGAGGAGGCTGGAGCGATGTGAGGAGAATGGAGCGATGTGAGGAGGGTGGAGCGATGTGAGGAGGGTGGAGTGATGTGAAGAGACTGGAGCGATGTGAGGAGGGTGGAGCGATGTGAGGAGGATGGAGCGATGTGAGGAGGGTGGAGCGATGTGAGGAGAATGGAGTGATGTGTGGAGGGTGGAGCGATGTGAAGAGACTGGAGCGATGTGAAGAGACTGGAGCGATGTGAAGAGACTGGAGCGATGTGAAGAGACTGGAGCGATGTGAAGAGACTGGAGCGATGTGAAGAGACTGGAGCGATGTGAAGAGACTGGAGCGATGTGAAGAGACAGGAGCGATGTGAAGAGACTGGAGTGATGTGAGGAGGATGGAGCGATGTGAGGAGGGTGGAGCGATGTGAAGAGACTGGAGTGATGTGAGGAGGATGGAGCGATGTGAGGAAGGTGGAGCGATGTGAAGAGACTGGAGTGATGTGAAGAGACTGGAGCGATGTGAGGAGGGTGGAGCGATGTGAGGAGGATGGAGCGATGTGAGGAGGGTGGAGCGATGTGAGGAGGGTGGAGCGATGTGAGGAGAATGGAGTGATGTGAGGAGGGTGGAGCGATGTGAAGAGACTGGAGCGATGTGAAGAGACTGGAGCGATGTGAAGAGACTGGAGCGATGTGAAGAGACTGGAGCGATGTGAGGAGACTGGAGCGATGTGAGGAGACTGGAGCGATGTGAAGAGACTGGAGCGATGTGAAGAGACTGGAGCGATGTGAAGAGACTGGAGCGATGTGAAGAGACTGGAGCGATGTGAAGAGACAGGAGCGATGTGAGGAGGGTGGAGCGATGTGAAGAGACTGGAGTGATGTGAGGAGGATGGAGCGATGTGAGGAGGGTGGAGCGATGTGAAGAGACTGGAGTGATGTGAGGAGGATGGAGCGATGTGAGGAAGGTGGAGCGATGTGAAGAGACTGGAGTGATGTGAAGAGACTGGATCGATGTGAGGAGGGTGGAGCGATGTGAGGAGGATGGAGCGATGTGAGGAGGGTGGAGCGATGTGAGGAGGGTGGAGCGATGTGAGGAGAATGGAGTGATGTGAGGAGGGTGGAGCGATGTGAAGAGACTGGAGCGATGTGAAGAGACTGGAGCGATGTGAAGAGACTGGAGCGATGTGAGGAGACTGGAGCGATGTGAGGAGACTGGAGCGATGTGAAGAGACTGGAGCGATGTGAAGAGACTGGAGCGATGTGAAGAGACTGGAGCGAAGTGAAGAGACTGGAGCGATGTGAAGAGACTGGAGCGATGTGAGGAGGGTGGAGCGATGTGAAGAGACTGGAGTGATGTGAGGAGGATGGAGCGATGTGAAGAGACTGGAGCGATGTGAAGAGACTGGAGTGATGTGAGGAGACTGGAGCGATGTGAGGAGACTGGAGCGATGTGAAGAGACTGGAGTGATGTGAAGAGACTGGAGCGATGTGAGGAGACTGGAGCGATGTGAGGAGACTGGAGCGATGTGAGGAGACTGGAGCGATGTGAGGAGACTGGAGCGATGTGAAGAGGCTGGAGCGATGTGAAGAGACTGGAGCGATGTGAAGAGACTGGAGCGATGTGAGGAGACTGGAGCGATGTGAGGAGACTGGAGCGATGTGAGGAGACTGGAGCGATGTGAGGAGACTGGAGCGATGTGAGGAGACTGGAGCGATGTGAGGAGACTGGAGCGATGTGAGGAGACTGGAGCGATGTGAAGAGGCTGGAGTGATGTGAAGAGGCTGGAGTGATGTGAAGAGGCTGGAGTGATGTGAAGAGGCTGGAGTGATGTGAAGAGGCTGGAGTGATGTGAGGAGACTGGAGTGATGTGAAGAGGCTGGAGCGATGTGAAGAGGCTGGAGCGATGTGAGGAGGCTGGAGCGATGTGAAGAGACTGGAGCGATGTGAAGAGACTGGAGCGATGTGAAGAGACTGGAGCGATGTGAAGAGACTGGAGCGATGTGAAGAGACTGGAGCGATGTGAGGAGACTGGAGCGATGTGAGGAGACTGGAGCGATGTGAGGAGACTGGAGCGATGTGAGGAGACTGGAGCGATGTGAGGAGGGTGGAGCGATGTGAAGAGACTGGAGCGATGTGAAGAGACTGGAGCGATGTGAAGAGACTGGAGCGATGTGAGGAGACTGGAGCGATGTGAGGAGACTGGAGCGATGTGAGGAGACTGGAGCGATGTGAGGAGACTGGAGTGATGTGAAGAGGCTGGAGTGATGTGAAGAGGCTGGAGTGATGTGAAGAGGCTGGAGTGATGTGAGGAGACTGGAGCGATGTGAAGAGGCTGGAGCGATGTGAAGAGACTGGAGCGATGTGAAGAGACTGGAGCGATGTGAAGAGGCTGGAGCGATGTGAAGAGACTGGAGCGATGTGAGGAGACTGGAGCGATGTGAGGAGACTGGAGCGATGTGAGGAGACTGGAGCGATGTGAGGAGGGTGGAGCGATGTGAAGAGACTGGAGCGATGTGAAGAGACTGGAGCGATGTGAAGAGACTGGAGCGATGTGAGGAGACTGGAGCGATGTGAGGAGACTGGAGCGATGTGAGGAGACTGGAGCGATGTGAGGAGACTGGAGCGATGTGAGGAGACTGGAGTGATGTGAAGAGGCTGGAGTGATGTGAAGAGGCTGGAGTGATGTGAAGAGGCTGGAGTGATGTGAGGAGACTGGAGCGATGTGAAGAGGCTGGAGCGATGTGAAGAGACTGGAGCGATGTGAAGAGACTGGAGCGATGTGAAGAGGCTGGAGTGATGTGAAGAGGCTGGAGTGATGTGAAGAGGCTGGAGTGATGTGAAGAGACTGGAGCGATGTGAAGAGGCTGGAGCGATGTGAAGAGGCTGATGTTGTAATGTGGTGTCATTCCCCCCTTGTTCAGTTTTTTTATTTTTTAAAGATTTCCTCCCTCGATGTTTTTCCATTTTTCTTGTTTCTACAATTTTTTTTAACTAATAAAATGCTATAAATTTTATCCATTTTGTTATTAAATTTGGTTGAGGGTGCATTCCACCCTGTACCCCCTTAATCCTGGCTTTTGTCTCGGTCCACGATGTGAATTCCCACCACTGAACTGAAAATAAATGGAATCCTCATTGCCATTCACAACACAGACCCAGTGCAGCTACCGGACGCCATCTTGGTTAGCACTCAAATGTTGGGTGAAGGTGATTCCCGTGATTCGTTTACATGTAATATTGAAGGAAAAACGATCTGTTCATTCACCTTTCAAGCGATAGTTTTCAAGATTAAACTTTATCTGAATAATCAAAATAAAGAACAATTACTGCACCGTCGTCCCAAGAAGGAAGCCAGATGTAACAATGCATGTCTGCACGCACGCACGCACAGACACAAACACACGCACACACACGCGCTCAGACACAGACACAGACACAGACACAAACAGTACTGGGACTTACAAAATCTTCTCTATTTGATGTAAAAATACGATAGCACGTTCCTTTTCATCATCACGTTTGAGAACAGATATTGTGTATTTGGGAGGGTGAAGAACTCGGGGCGTTTTCAGGAGGTTTAAGAAGATCAAGTCTTCCCGTTTATTTCACAATTGTTGTTTTTTTGGTCAAAATTGAAAACATGAATTTACTTGACGTTTATTTATGACGTCACAAAATGTTGAAATATAACCAACTTTATGTGAACTAATACACAAGTCGTTGAACAGAGTGAGCAACCGAGATAATGTGTATGTCTGCCGCAGGTAGGGTGATCAATCAGTGTGTGTGTGTGTGTGTGTGTGTGTGTGTGTGTGTGTGTGTGTGTGTGTGTGTGTGTGTGTGTGTGTGTGTGTGTGTGTGTGTGTGTGTGTGTGCCGTCCCTCAGATGGATGTTAAACTGGATGCTCCAATGCACACTCGCCTCTAAAGCCGCTGTCACACCTTGACGATTTTGCCAGCGCATGCCAACGTATGAAAAAATTGTCTAAAACGCTGGCACACGTCGAATACGTTATGGGTAAGTTTTGTATACGTTAAGAGTACGCTGGCATACATCGTAGTACGCTGGCATACGTCGTCGTACGCCGAGCTCGTCGACAAATTTTAACATGCTCAAAATTTTTTGATGTATGCCAGCGTATGACGCACACATTCCGCATACGCTGGCCATAAGTTGTAGGCACGTTACGCGATCGTTCACACACGTCGACACACGTTACTTGCAAGCTACTCATAAGTCGAGGTAATGTTTGTCATACCCAAAACTTATTTATAACCTATGAGTAATGTGTTGAAGGCACGTTACGCGATCGTCGACACACGTCGACACACGTTACTTGTAAGTTACTCATAAGTCGAAACACGTCGAGGTAATGTTTTGCGTCAGTGTTCCAGACTCCATGGTTTTTTATTTTTATTTTTTCTTCGGTATGACGGTGATGTTGACACTTCGATTTCTAGTGCGGTTATAATACAATATAATTGATAGGCTGCCGCTCAACGATTTAAATCATAACCGCACTAGAAATCGAAGTGTCAACATCACCGTCATACCGAAGAAAAAGAAAAACAAAACAAAAAAAAAAAACATGGAGTCTGGAACACTGACTGGTTCCTCCTGTGTGAAGCCCATTTTTAGATACCAATTCCCCTAAACGCTGCCAATACGCCATTATACGGTTGCTATCAGTTAGTAATACATTCAGTAAGTTCTGTGGTCGTGCAGAAGACGTCAAATACATCTACATACGTCAATATGCGTTGGAGATACGTCACACATAGGTTCAAAGCACGTTACTCAAAGGTTAAAAATTAAGTTTCGGGTATGTTAAACATTACCTCGACATGTTTCGACTTATGAGTAACTTACAAGTAACGTGTGTCCGACGTGTGTCAACGATCGCGGAGCGTGCAAAGAACTTATGCCAGCGTATGCGGAACTTGTGAGCCATGCGTCGAGTACGTCGTAAAATTTTCAGCATGCTTGAAATTTCACGATGTACTCGACGTACCACGGAATATGACAGCGTACTTCCTCGTTTTTCAGCGTGCTCCTAACGTATACACAACTTACCCATACTGTATTCGACGTGTGCCAGCGTTTTAGACACATTTTTCATCGGTCGGCATATGAATATATGAACAACACGTTATGAATACGACCAAAACTTTTTAAAAACCTCAAAAGTTCAGCGTATGCCAACATTTGACATACATTTTTATACCTTGCCATTGCTGGCTAAAACGTCAAGGTGTGACAGCACCTGTATGGTGGACCGGCAGTGCACCAAATATTTTCCCCAAGACATTCCTTCAGTGCACAGAACAAGACAGAGAGCTATCCCAAGTACCAACACCACAAGCCGGAAGATGGCGGACACACAGGCAACATCAAGTTGCTGCAGCGAAGCAAATGCATCAATCAAGAGGTTACCAACCAGTAGGTCGTCCAGTACAACCCACTCCTACTGCCGGGATTTAATTGCCACATGAACGTAGAACTCTGCAGCAGCATAAACTCCATCAAGTATGTACTCAAGTATGTCACGAAGGGAACAGACCAGGCAGTTTTTGAGCTGCAGCAAACACATCACGACAATGAGCAACTGACCGACCAGCCGAGAGTGGTGGACGAGATCGCCCTGTTCCAAAATGCGAGGTACGTGGGCAGCTGTGAGGAAGCCTGGCGCATTCTGGAGCACCCAACGCATGACCACTTTCCACCAGTGGTTGGCTTGGCAGTGCACCTCCAGAACGGACAAAGACTAATATTCACCGAAGCCAACGCAATGAACATAGCTCAAGGGCCACCCCCAGCCACCACCCTTACTGCCTTCTTTGAACTATGCAACAATGATGTATTCACCAAAACTCTCAAATACGCTGATGTCCCTGAGTACTACACTTGGAACCGAAGCACAAATAAGCGGATACGGCGCAAGAGGGGTGTTCCATTAGACGGAAACGACCCACGAAATGAGATCTGGCGGGCTCCAGCAATCGGCCGTATCTACACAGTCAGTGCAAGGGCAGGAGAATGTTACTTCCTGCGAATGCTCCTCAATGAAGTGACCGGTCCGACATCCTTTGAGAATCTGAGGACAGTCAACAACCACGTCTGCGATACATTCCGAGAGGCCTGCCATATGAGAGGACTTCTAGAGGGTGACCAGCACCTGCGCCTGGCCATGGAGGAGGCCACAGTCACCCATTCTCCAGCCAACATGCGAAGTCTCTTGGCGATCATCCTCACAGCCTGTGTCCCCAGCAACCCAATTGACCTATGGACACAGTTCCGCAATCACCTCTCAGAGGACTTCATCTATCAACACAGGCGCCGCGTGAAGATTGCAGATGCAGACTACAATGAGGACATTTACAACCAAGCCCTCTGCTGTCTCGAAGACAAGGTCACTCTGATGGGTAGCCAACTTCTGCAAGTCTATGGCCTCCCTGCACCACAGCATGACACGAATGAGAGGCTTTCTTGAGAATACCAGAGGGAAGTGAGCTATGATCTAGAAGACATGGCGGCACAGGCAGAAAACCTCCAAACCAATCTTACAGACGATCAGCACACGGTCTACAACATATTCCTCGAGATTATGCAACAGACCGATAACCCTAATAACAGCCACCAAGGCAACATCATGTTCTTGGATGCCCCAGGTGGCACGAGCAAAACGTATCTGATCAATCTCATCCTTGCTAAAGGCCAGCAATGAGTTACTCGACTTATGAGTAACGTACAAGTAACGTGTGTCGAAGTGTGTCAACGATTGCGTAGCGTGCCAACAACTTATGCCAGCATATGCGGAACGTGTGTCATACGTTGAGAAATTTTCAACATGCTGAAAATTTCTCGACGTACTCGGTGTATGACAGAAAACTACGACGTATGCCAGCGTGCTCTTAACGTATACAAAACTTACCCATAATGTATTCTACGTGTGCCAGCTTGGTTCGGGAAATTTTTCATATGTCGGCATACGCTGGCTAAAACGTCAAGGTGTGACAGCGGCTTCACACTTCGATGTCTAGTGCGGTTATGATTTGAATCGTTGAGCCGCAGCCTATTAATAGCCTACGCCATGTGATCGTCGGCGATACGCTGCCGTGCGCTATGCATAAGTTAGACTATCGTTGAGCATAGGTTGTGAACGCTGACAACACGCTCAGCATTCATTTGTATAAGTTATCTATATGTGATTAAAACGTTCTGTGTACGTTACTAATACATTATGCATACGTTCAACACGTTATTATATGCCCAAAACTTAAAAAACATCAACAGTTCAGCGTACGCCAGCGTTTTTCATACATTTTGAGACCTTGCCATACGCTGGCTAAAACGTCAAGGTGTGACAGTCCCTTAAGATCAGGTCCCAAGGCGAGATTGTGCTGGCGACAGCCTCAAGCGCAATAGCCACCACTCTCCTCCAAGGTGGCCGAACAATACACAACACCTTTAAGGTGCCGCTCGATACGCACAGAATGGACCAGCCAACGTGTAAAATCACCCGCAGTTCAGCCATGTCTAAAGTCCTGAAGGACACATCAGCCATTATCGTAGACGAAGCGCCCATGACCCACAAATCGGTATACGAGGAGATTGACCGCACTCTTCAAGATATCACCAGCATCAACAGACCAATGGGTGGCATCCCCACTCTTCTTTGTGGCAACTTCAGGCAAATCCTGCCGGTAGTGAAAAATGGGACAAGGGCAAACATTGTCAACATCACCCTCAAGCAATCTCACCTATGGACCCATGTCAAAATCATGAAGCTCACCACCAACATGAGGGCTCACCTTAGTAACGACACTGCAGCTGCTGACTTTGCACACCTGCTTCTGGACATTGTAGAAGGTCGACTCTCTCTCGCTGCTGAGCCTGACACCATGAACATACCACCTACACTTGGAAAGTGTGCTGTCAGACTGGAAGAACTCAAGGCGGAGGTCTACCAAAACATGGCAGCCAACTACAACAGGCCGTAGTGGTTAGCAGAACGGGCCATCGTCTCTCCACTTAACACCAATGTCAACCACCTCAACACTTGGCTCATGAATGAGTTCCCCAGAGAAGACAAACAGTACAAGTCGGTGGATAGTGCCATGAGCGACGAGGAAGCAGTGACCTACCCTGTGGAGTTCCTCAACTCCCTCGAGCTGACAGGCATGCCCCCGCACCTACTTAAACTGAAGGTCAGCTCCACCATCATGGTACTAAGGTCACTGGAGCCACCGAAAACCACCAATGGTACCTGGTGCACAGTCACAAGACTGCGCGAGAACGTGATCGAGGCAACCATCTCCTGCGGCCCTTACAAAGGCCAAGTTGTCCTCATCCCGAGGATACCACTGATGCCTTTTGATGTTGAAGTGCCATTCCAGTTCTGCAGGCAACAGTTCCCCATTAAGCCTTGCTTTGCCATGACGGTGAACAAGTCACAGGCCAGACTTTCAAGGCCATAGGAGTTGACCTCTCCGCAAGCTGCTTCTCCCATGTAATGTTTTATGTTACCACTGGGACACTGGATACCATTGACCAGGATGTTAGGTCAGGTTTTGTCAGGTCAGGTTCGATCTGTGACCTGCTACAGGTACCATGTAAACCTGTACTAACCTGTTCCATGGTCGGGTTGGCGGCGACTAAACCGTCTCTCCCACCAGGTTTTCTGGTGAGGAGGGTGTTTGGATATGGACACCCAGCAGGATTAAAAACAAAACCTGTCAAAGGGCGGAGGAGCTGCTTGTGAGCCAACGGCCATCCATATCTAGTGCCCAACTGTGTCTGCGGACGTCCTCCTGCAGTTGGGTCACTTCTTATTAGGAGGTTGGTGGCAGGATTTGCACTCCGGCCACCGTAAAACCCTTCATTCCGCAAAACGCAAAAACGCAAAAAAATCTGAAAACCCACTCCGTGGGAGTACCTCCTGTGCAGCTTCCCTTCGCAGGGCAGCTCACCGGATGATGGGATTGGGGCAAAGCCTTCGGGACCCCCAATCTTTGATAGGAGGGAAACCACGGGGTAACATCCCTGGGTCAGATTGCGGGAGAGTGTGTCGGAGTGGTGCTGAGGTGTCGTCCACCAGACGGCGGTCTCCTTGGGTTAACCTGAGGCGGTCCCTTCGGGTGGGTGCCTGGAATGTCCTATCCCTAAGAGAGGATGATCACCTGTCTCTGTTATCATCTGAGCTCAAGCGTTTGGACATCGGGATTGCAGCTCCCTCTGAGGTTCGGAGACCGGATTGCGGTGAGATAATGGTGGGTGGTTACACCTACTATTGGTCTGGTCGCTCTGATGGTTACCATACCCAAGGAGTTGCTGAAGCTGTGTCCAATAAGCTGACCCCAATGATAATTGAGGTAACACCGGTCAATGAGCGTATTATGAGATTAAGGATTCGTCACTCCTTAGGTGTCATTTCCCTGGTCTCTGTTTATGCTCCGACTGAGGTGAGTGATCTCACCGTGAAGGATGCATTCTACGCCACACTCGAGTCTGTGGTTGATCAGTGCCCCAGACGAGATACACTTCTAGTCTTGGGGGATTTCAATGCATCGACTGGAACTGATAGGGACGGTTTGAGGTGTGTGTTGGTCCCCATGGGTCAGGAACTATGAACCAGAATAGCACTAAGTTCCTTGACTTTGCAAGAAGTCATGGACTTAGGGTGGCTGGTTCATGGTTTCAGCGCCCACAAGCTCATCGCTGGACTTGGTATTCCAACGCTGGCGGTGTGGCAAAGGAGATTGACCATGTCCTCATTGACGGTCATTGGAGGATGATCCAGAACTGCAGGGTCTACCGGAGTGCTCAGTTCCTCAATACTGACCACAGGCTTGTTGTAGCAACTCTAAAGCTGCACCTTAAATCCTGGAGAATGGTACCATCCCAGCCGAGGCTGGATGTTGCCAAGCTCAGGGATGAGAGAGTATCTGAGGAGTTTGCGAACAGGCTGAGTGGACACTTGGGGGTCTGGGTGCTTTGGGGGTCCTGAAGAGTTGTGGAGCGCCTTCAAGACCACCGTCCTTGATGTTGCCGGTGGATGCCTTGGAGCTCACCGCAGGGCAAAGAAGAATTTTGTCTCTCAAGGGACACTGGATACCATTGACCAGAGTCGCAGGGCCAGGCTGAATGGTAGAGCTGAGCTGTTCAGGGAGCTGAGGCGTAAAACTGTACGTGCACTGAGGGTGGACAAGGAGGCCTATGTGCGAGGAATCTGTGAGGGGGTAGAGCATCACCTGTGGACAGGTGATTCTCGTCCCGCTTACAGGGGAATTCGCGCATTACGTTCATCCAAGCCCATCCCTCGGAGCACTACAGTTCGAGCAGAGAGTGGTAGGCTCTTGACAGAGGAGTCTGAAGTGAAGGCCCGCTGGGCCGGTTACTTTGAGCGGTTGTACCAGGCTGATCCCCCAACTGTCGAGTTGGACATCAAGGGTGTTACAATCCCTGTTCCTGACCCTCAAATCAACTGTGGTCCACCTACGCTTGTGGAAACACGGGCTGCGGTGAACCACTTGAAACGGGGCAAAGCTCCAGGGATTTGTGGCATCCATGCCGAACTTCTCAAGGCTGGTGGAAATGCTGCACTCGTGTCGTTGCATGCAGTTTTGTGCTCTGCCTGGAACACAGGCATCATCCCAACTGACTGGAGGAGGGGCCTTGTTGTCCCTCTCTGGAAAGGGAAGGGTGATCGCCAAGACTGCAACAACTACCGAGGGGTGACGCTGCTCTCAGTGCCGGGCAAGGTCTTTGCTCGGATAATTCTCGATAGGGTTCGCCACCATCTGCTTGAGCACCAGCGTCCAGAGCAGTCAGGCTTTACACCAAAGAGGTCAACGATTGACCGTATCCTTGCACTTCGTGTCCTCACCGAACGCAGACGAGAGTTTCGGCAGGGGCTGCTTGCAGCCTATGTTGATCTCTGTAAAGCGTTCGATTCAGTGAATCGGGATGTCCTCTGGAGGATTCTTGGTCTTCGTGGGGTGCCACCAAAACTGATCGATCTGATGTCTGAACTCTACTCTGGTACTGAGAGTGCTGTGAGATGTGGAGGTACCATCTCTTACTGGAGTTCGTCAGGGATGTGTACTTGCCCCCACACTTTTCAGCACTTGTATGGACTGGATTCTAGGGAGGATGTCGGAGAGATCAAGTTGCGGTGCGTCATTTGGGAATGTCAAGATCTCGGACCTTGACTTTGCAGATGATGCAGTCATCTTTGCGGAGACTTTAGACATCCTCTTGGGGGCCCTCGAGGTGCTGAATGAGGAGTCGGAGCCGTTGGGATTACGGGTTTCTTGGGTCAAAACTAAGATCCAGGCTTTCGGTGACATCTTGGATGCTGCTGTCCTGTCTGTGTCTGTTTGTGGTGAGGATGTTGAGGTCGTGGAGAGATTCACTTACCTTGGCAGTGATATTCATGTCTCTGCTGGCTGCGAGTCAGAGGTCAATAGACGTCTGGGTCGGGCCTGGGGAGTCATGGATTCACTGGATCATGGGGTGTGGCGCTGCCGGTACCTGTGCGAGAGGACGAAAGTCCGAGTCTTCAGGTCCTTGGTACTTCCAGTCTTGCTCTATGGGTGCGAGACTTGGACTCTGACCAAGGATCTGAGACGGAGACTTAATTCCTTTGGTACCAGGTCTCTTCGGAGAATCCTTGGCTATCGCTGGTCGGATTTTGTGTCCAACGAGCGGTTGCTGAGAGAGACTCGGATGAGATTTGTTACCTGCATAGTCCGTGAGCGTCAGTTGCGGCTGTATGGACATGTGGCTCGTTTTCCTGACTCTGATCCTGCTCACCAGATTCTCTCAGCGAGGGAGTCTCATGAGTGGAGGAGGCCAGGGGGTCGACCACGTGCCTCATGGTTGCAACAGGTTGACCATCATCTCAAGGAGATGGGGATGGGCCTGGCATCTGCCTGGGGGATGGGCAGACGGAGGCCCCTGGAGTACCGGCGGAAAGTGGACGCAGCGACGTGCTGTTCTGGCACATGCTCCCATACCTGACCTGACCTGCCATGACGGTGAACAAGTCACAGGCCAGACTTTCAAGGCCATAGGAGTTGACCTCTCCGCAAGCTGCTTCTCTCCCATGTAATGTTTTATGTGGCAGCATCTCGCACTGGCAACTCTACAAACCTCAGCATTATGGCTCCCAACAATCAGACCAGAAATGCAGTGTATCAAGAGGCACTGCAGTAATCACACGAGAAGTTGCGTCTGTTTTAAATTGCAGGATAACATCAACGGTCAGTATATTCCAATTACCCATTCAACTTGAAATGAACAGTTTCTCATTGCTTTAATTATTAACCCCCTAAGTGCGCAATTACACCGTCGCTCTTTATCGCACATTTATGTCGCCCTCGCACTTGAGCTGTTTAAGTGGTAAACCCCGTGCGCGGGTACCCCAGCTAGTATATATATATATATATATATATATATATATATATATATATATATATATATATATATATATATATATATATATATATATATGTTGTTGTTGTTGTTGTTCGTCTTTCGGCTGCTCCTTTTAGGGGTCGCCACAGCGGATCATCCGTTATGATCCGCATACTGATTTGGCACAGGTTTTACGCCGGATGCCCTTCCTGACGCAACCCTGGTCGCCTCTTATGACACAGGGATAATGATTGGGTTTCGCCATGATTCCGGACTGCCCAACACCCTTTCATATCGCGGCCCAGCGCAGAGCTTCTGTCCTCAAGCGATCCTCCAACCCAAGCCTCCGAGTAGCCGGATTACAGGCGCACGCCACTACGCCCGGTTATATATATATATATATATATATATATATATATATATATATATATATATATATATATATATATATATATATATATATATATATATATATATATATATATATATATATATATATATATACACTAGTAATAATGCCTGGCGTTGCTCGGTCTTTTTTGCAAATTTCCTGAATAGCTGTTAGGGGTTAGCGGTTAGGATTAGGGTGAGCTGTTAGGGTTAGGATTAGGGTTAGCTGTTAGGATTAGGGTTAGCTGTTAGGGTTAGGGTTAGCGGTTAGCGTTAGAGTGAGCTGTTAGGGTTAGGGTTAGTGTTAGGTTAGCTAACCCTAACACTAATCCAAACCCTAACCCTAACCCGAACAGCTTGGCGTAGCGGAGGTAAACAGAGCCCGGGGCAAAGTGGAAACTTGCGTCCCCCGTAGGCCTTAAACTTGAGTGGATTTGAATGGAAAATCCCATAAGGGATATCGATTTATCGATTTTTTCGAATATCGGAAGTGTTATGGAAAAAATTTATCGCCAATGACCTAAGTTGGACCAAAAGCCATAATCGTACTGAATTTGAATGGAATCCGTTGGAGTTTGTGAAAATGCATCAAAACGAATTTTGAGGGGCCTCATAAGGAAGACAATAATATCATTAGTATATGTGCCAAATCTTGTTTCATTTCATGCAGTAACAAAAATCTGATGGTGGAACAAAGAAAGGGGCGTGCCAAAATATTAATATAGTGTGTATATATATATATATATATATATATATATATATATATATATATATATATATATATATATATATATATATATATATATATATATATATATAGTCATATATGGAAGTTATTGCCAACCACTCAGCGTCGTTATGAAAAAGCTGTTAGAGTAAAAACATATGCTTGTACCACATTACAAAGTCTGAATGTACTCACCAACCCCCATTCATCACTCCCACTCATCATCCAATTCATCCGAACCATACAGCGCTTGCCCATGTGCCATTTCTTCATCCTCATATCCTTCCATGGATGTCAACTCGGTATCCTTTCCCAGAACCTGCCACACACTCTGGGGTATCTGGTCACCATCAAACCATTTGATCTGGTGGTGGCCATCCATGAGAATCCAACCGTGTGTTTCAGATAGCACAACACACAGGTTCGGTAGTGACACATGCTTCCATAGAGTGCCACATCGTTAATTCTCAGTAGTTTGCTTTTCAAAACATCTCGACATAGTGGCATGCTACTTTAATTTGGCAAAAAGCATTTGTCAGCAAATGATCTTGCAAAAGTTGATTCTGGTTCTGGGTTTGGAGGATTGGCAGGTCTCCTTGGGGGCTCCCTGCTGATGATCTCAAAGTTAAGTTTCTGGTCGTTATCTGTCCTGTTTTAACTATTTATCTTCTCACCTACATGTTACTGTGTGTTCCAAGTTCGGTTTTGTTTAAAAAAAAATCGTGCTATTTTGTGAGATTTCGTCGTACTTGTCTTACTGGGTGCTTGAGGCCTACCCTTTGTTCCCCTCGGTGTACAATCGTGTATATTTGTTTTTTCTCCCCATTATCTTCAATTTCTATCTTTCCCACTTTCTTAACGTCCCCCATCCCAACCAAATCACTCTATTTCTGATCTAAATAATTTTAAAAAAAACCCGCTACCTTTCTCAGATTCTTATTCTTCTTCATCTCCTCTTCTTCCTCCTCTTCTTCTTCCGATAATTTTTCTACAACACTTCCATGACCTAATCTGTTGAAAACTCTCTCAAACATTAATAATAATAAGAATAAAAATGATCTCTTATAATGCTTCAACTTCCTCTTTCACACGTGTGGTACTCTTTACTGTATCAGAATGCACTACTCTTCTGCTATTTAAACAGACTGCTCTCAATTCGACCTTTCCTTCATACCTTGCCTAAAAAAATCCAACTGTTACAGCGTTTCTTCTCTGCATTCTCTGAATTAGCCTTTATTGCATCCATCGAGAATTGTGTTGAATCGCATCTCTGACTGAAAAGTTTTTAAAACCCCAGTTTGCTATGAATGTTCGCTTTCCATCAACCATTCTTTTTTTCCAACTTCAGTGCCAACTCATTCCTCTCATTCCAGCACTCTCAAAGCAGCCATCCCACTCTTCTCCCTCCAAGACTCCCTCTCACCTCTCTCAAAAATTCCCCCTCACCTTTCTCCCACCATTCATCCCCCTCACTCATCCTTCCCAAAGTTGCCCCTCCTCCCATCTACAAAGCTGCCTCCTTCCACTGCCCTCTCACCTCCATCTCTTCACTACACCTCCTCAAATCCTCAAATGCCTTCTTCCCCCTCTCTTGTCCCCCTTCTTCCCCAGCACCACAGAGCCTTTTCTCCTCCTCATTCGGCCCCTTCCCCAAGCTTTTCTGCAATCCCGCGCACTCTTTCAACAACAATCCTTACCTCCCCCCTCGTCCCTTGTCCAAGCCTCCTCCTCCCCCCCACCCCCTGCACCCAAAGCCTCCTCCCCTACCTCTTCATTAAAATAATGGACCTCAAATATCTGAGGCCTTCGCTCAAACCTTTCAGATTTTCCATGCAGGTTGCCACTGACAAACCAGACATAATCTGCCTAACAGAAACTTTCCTCCCCCAAGACATGTCTGACTCCCAAGTATCTCTCCCTGGTTACTCCCTCCTCCGGTTTGACAGACCTGAGCCTCGCCCTGGTGGAGGAGATGCTCTCTTCATCAAAGACTATATTCCTCACTCTCCATGCACTGCTCCCACTCCCCCACACCCCCAGGAATACCACTGGCAACGGCTTCCCCTCAACTCCCACCTCATATTTATATGTGTACTGTACCGTCCATCGAACAGTGATGACTCCATCTACACCTCACTATCTGAAAACATGGACCAACTTCTATCTTCTCATCCAAACTCTCTCGTCCTCATATGTGGCGACTTCAATTGTCATCATGCCAGTTGGCTCGGTGTGGGTACCTCTATCACTTGTGAATGGCACCTCAGCAAAAGCTTTCTGCGACTCATTGGGACTGACTCAATCGGTCAACTTCCCTACCTGGATCTCAACGAATGGTACTCCATCTCTGCTGGATCTGATTTTGACAAATTTCCGTGACAATATCTGCTGCTCTTCCTTCGCTCCAATCGGTTCTTCTGACCACGTCCTTGTCAAAGTGGACATCTCTCTGGCTATTATCAGAGAACCACCTCACCGCCGTCGAGTATGGCATTTCACTCAAGCCGACTGGCAGGATTTCTAAGCAGCCCTCAAACTTAAAGACTGGTCTCCTATCACTACTTACTCCAACATCAACTCATCCTGGGAATTCTTTCAAAGAAACTTGCTCTCCCTCATGCACAGATTTATCCCCTCTCGTCTAAAGTTGTCCTACCCTTGGTTCACTGAAGCTGGTGGTGAGGCAGTTGTCCTGAAACAACTTGCCTTTGCCTCATGCCTTTCCTTCCATAAAGCTTGGAACAAGTGTGTATCTACCCTCAGGAGAGCCAGAAAAGAACATCTTTCGCATCTCAAGTCTGAACTCTCAAACCTTTCTCCCTCCTCAAATTCCTGGTGGTGTCTAATCAAATCTGTTTCTGGTGTATGTTCCCCCTCCATCCCCTCCCTTACCTCAAACGGCAGCACTGCTGATACCACACGTGAAAAAGCTGAATGCCTTAGCTCAGTGTTTGCAGCTAAATCTTGTGTCCTAAACCCATCACTTTCTCCACCCACCTTACCCAATCGCACCCAACTGTCCCTGGACTTTGTGTCCTTTTCTCCTGACAAGGTGGAGAGCTTGCTATCAAACCTCGACTCAGATTCTGCAACCGGTCCAGACGGCATCAGCGCACGTGTCCTCAAAGCCTGCTCTTCTGCTCTTTCTCACCCTCTCCGTTCTATTCACCCTCTCATTTGCTCAAGGCCATCTGCCATCTGCTTGGAAATCAGCAAACATCACTGCCCTGCATAAAAAAGGTGCAAAAACAGATCCCTGCAACTACAGACCAATCAGCCTTCTCCCAATCATCAGCAAGGTTATGGAATCCATCATCGCTTCAGACATCAAATCCTTCCTCTTCTCCAATGGCTTGATATCTGATCATCAATTTGGTTTCGGACCAGGTCACTCTACCCTGGATATGCTGCTTTTGCTCTCCCAACAATGGATGGAGGTCCTCAATGCCAGATAGGAAATCCGAGCCATATCCCTGGATATATCACATGCTTTTGACAGTCTGGCACCCTGCCCTGCTCACCAAACTCTTCCTATGGTATCCAAGGCGATCTCCACTCATGGCTCGCAGACTTCCTCTCCTGTCGCAGTCAACGTGTGGCCCTAAATGGAATTCTTTCATCTCCCCTTCCTGTCCAGGCTGGAGTTCCTCAAGGTAGCGTTCTGGGCCCTGTTCTTTTTCTGGTTTTCATCAATGATCTCTCCGACTCTGGAAAATCTTCCATATCTGTTTGCTGATGACTCCACCCTCTGCCGTACCATCTGTCATCCCTCAGACCGGCAAGCAGCAGTTTCTTCGCTCACTGCTGATCTGGATAAAATCACAAACTGCCCCAACACGTGGAACATGTCTTTCAATCTGGACAAATCTCACACTCTCACGATGTCTCTTCGAAAGGACCATTTAGAAACCCCCCCCATCCACTTTCTCAACAATCCTCTGGAAGAAGTCCTTTCTTTCAAGCTTCTGGGTCTCACTATCTGCTATGACCTTTCATGGGAAAGCCACATTTCTTGCCTGGCCTAAGCCAGTCACCACTGGGAATCCTCCATCATGCAAAGTCCTTCTTCAGCCCACCTGAGCTCCTGACCACATACAAAGCTTTTGTCCACAGCCTGACGGAGTACTGCTCTTCCCTCTGGGCGGGTGCTCCTGTCTCTCACCTTTCTCGGCTTTACGCTGTGGAAACCAAGGCTTTTCGGATCATTGGCATCTCCCGCAATGAGGCTGAGTCTTTGGGCCTCTCACTCAATCACCGCAGGTTGGTTGGTGGTCTTTCTGTCTTCTACCGTCTCCTCTCCAGCCTCGCCCCCCCTGCTCTCCCTGCGATTTGTCCCCACCACATTTCCACAGGGCGCTCAAGGTCCGCCAACAACCCCCTTCTGGTAAAACTACCAAAATCTTGAATCACTGCTCACCTTCACTCTTTCATTCCTCTTTTTTCCCGCCTTTGGAATAAACTTCCTCACTCTATTCATTCCCATTCTTCCCTCCAGGCCTTCAAAACAGCTGTTCACCACCACCTCTTATCATCCCCCATCCAAATCCTCGAACGTTTCTACCCCTGATAACCCACCCAAGCCCAACTCCTTCAAATTCCTGCTTTCCTTCCTGAAAGTCCCTGTAATGTCCATCGTCTATTCCCCATGTTCCCCGTCGCATCCCTCTCCCTTCCACAGATCTCCAAATGTCTCGGTTCCCCACTATTTTGTCCTTCCCACTCCCTCCCCTCCTGTCTCATGCCCCCCTTGATGTGCGTTGTGTGTTAGCTCTCATACGAGCCTCGACAAGGTATACAAAAAAAAAATTCTCTCGAGGTTCATCCTCACTTTCAGAGCATAGTGCTGCTGGTAGAACGCATATCATATGTCATCAACATTGCTCATATGACCGTTTTCCATCCAGTGCAGAGCCAAACTTTTCCAGCCCAGTGATGAGATCCTGCGAGATAACAGTGCTCTCGCCCAAACGAGAGAACACTTTAGCATGGGCATCATTCTTTTTAAGTATCATGCACTTCCCTTTATTGATGAATGCTGTAACATCAGATACGGTGAATGCATGAAGTCCAGGGAGTGCATCAATCGCATTTGGATTCACAGTAGAAACAAGCTGGGAGATGGTTATGTAACGCCTCGTGTTGTTACCACTCAGTCCAACATTCATCCACACCTTTGGGTCGCTTGACATATGATGCACATGATAAATAATTAATACCAGGACATCTGCGTCATTGACTCGGACTGATATTTTAGATTTTGGCGGTTCATCTACAATCTTGTGCGTCAGTGATAAATCATCATTGTCTCATCTTCCTCATGCTGGCACACCAGGGAAGGGACTTCTTCTCTTAGGACCTCTCCAACTGCACCAGTAAATTAATAGCATGTGTTCTCTTCTCCAATCAACACTTGATGGCCATCAAGAAGCCCAGAATATGATCTGTTGCTCCATTCCAGTGCAAAGGATCAAAATAGTTGCATTTTGAAGGAAGCGGATTTCAGTGGCTGCTGCCAATCCCGCGGCCGTTTCTGCTCGTGTCCTGGGATTGTGAAGGGTACCTCTGCAGCACCACATCTGTTCCTTTCTGCCTCTTTTATCGATGGTTCCACGTACACGTCACACACAAAGTCAACACGACTCGACATATCACACAGCTTACGCAGTATTGTTACGAATGAGGAACCCATTGCACACAACCGCCAGGGTCCCTATAGAACAGTTATATCGGTAAGTGTGTTTATAGTTAGGGGCCCCCTACCTGTGTCTAACGGGAACTACGTGTGTGCGCTGCGGAGATTCGTTTGTATCACCCCTCACCTTCACCTCGCTTCCTCACACCGACGCCATTGCCTACGTGCGTTCGACCACGTACGTGGGCGGAGATTCCCATCAACTCAGATCGAGACTCTGCCCAGGAAGGCAGGGGCGTGCCCCTTGTCCAATCAGGCCACAGAGATCAGTCTTCCCACGGTGCGCCGGCCAATGAGAGTGGAGGCCGCCCCAGAAGGCGATGTTCTCACGACACGTCGGCCAATGAGAGTGGAGGCCGTCTCAGAAGGTATGTTCTCATGGCACGCCGGCCAATGAGAGGGGACGCCGCCCCAGAAGGCGATGTTCTCACGACACGCCAGCCAATGAGAGTGGAGGCCACCCCAGAAGGCGATGTTCTCACGACACGCCGGCCAATGAGAGTGGAGGCCGCCCCAGAAGGCGATGTTCTCACGACACGCCGGTCAATGAGAGTGGAGGCCGCCCCAGAAGGCGATGTTCTCACGACACACCGGCCAATGAGAGTGGAGGCCACCTCAGAAGGCGATGTTCTCACGACACGTCGGCCAATGAGAGGGGAGGCCGCCTCAGAAGGGGATGTTCTCATGACATGCCGGCCAATGAGAGGGGAGGCCACCTCTGAAGGTGATGTTTTCACGACACGCCGGCCAATGAGAGTGGAGGCTGCCTCACAAGGCGATGTTCTCACGACACGCCGGCCAATGAGAGTGGAGGCCGCCTCAGAAGGTGATGTTCTCATGACACGCCAGCCAATGAGAGTGGAGGCCGCCTCAGAGGGCGATTGACTGATCCCGGGGAAAAAGAAGATATAAAGGAATGCCAGGTTGGTTGGTCGGTCGACTTGGTTGTCATCTTGGGGTCGTGGTCATCATCGTGTTGCGGGTTTGAGTACCGCCAAGCTGGATCATCGTCGCCTCTGATCCTTGGCCTTGGTCGGTTTGTGCATGGCCGGTTAGAGAGCGCGGTGCCCGGTGCTTGGAGCAGCGTCGTGTTGCGGGTTCGAGTCCCGTCGTGCCAGATCGAAGACCACACGAGGTGGACAGGTCCAAGCGCAGGCTCTGGTCTCTCGCTCACCTGTCCTCGAGCTGGAGGCCTTCAATAAAGACCATTGGGGTCCATGTGTGTGTGTGTGTGTGTGTGTGTGTGTGTGTGTGTGTGTGTGTGTGTGTGTGTGTGTGTGTGTGTGTGCCCATCTTTAAGTAGCAACTGTTAAGTGTTTTGTACATTATTTGCATTTCATTTCTATGAGTCGTGATAACTCTGCTTCTTGCGTGCTTCCCCCTTTTCCTCATTATAAATAAATACATTTGTTAAATGTATCAGTTCGTTGCTGTGTTTCTTCCATTGGCTTTGCATGATGCGTGTTGGTGAATTATAAAGGCTGTTGCCGCTATAAATGTACATTTGGACCGACGGAACTTCGGCAACCGTCCGCTCAGGTTGTGCACGGGTTGCGCACGGGTCGGGCCGCTAACGGCTCGACTCGTACGAGGGCCGTCGAGGGTGTGAATACTCAGTAACTCGCCACATGGAACTCTAGGTATTTTGAAGATTGGCAAATAACCCTGTACCACGTGTTGGAATTATTGACGACTCGCGGTCCAGTAAGGGACCCGTACTTGTCGGAGTTTTCCGAAAGGTACGATCTAGATTCCGGGGGTTCGGTTGAGTCGATCCTACTGCTCCACCCAGCGGTCGTGCGTGCAGCCGATACCCGGTCCGCAACAGTACATCTTCTGCAATCTCACTCTGTTTGATTGGGGAGGAATCTGGATGGTGTGCAGAAGGAACATGGGATCCATTATTGTGACATCAGTTTGTTCTGGAGCATCATTTTCCACCATTCCTTCAAGTTTATGTAACATCTTTGCTTGTCCGTCTTGTTCAATCTTCCATAATCATTATGACTCCAGTGTCTGTTATTACCACACAAACAATAAATATGAAAATTCGGAAGTGAATCTGGTCAAATTTGGTGTTGCTGTAAACGCCTCACATCAGGTAAAAGCCCGAGATCTTGATCCCTAGATGCCGTACAAACATGCATGGTGTTAAATGTTTACAGGCTAAAATATTCCACTTTATTATAATGTACCATAAGCACCATTTAAGTTGAATATACACATTCGAGACAAATAGAAAGTAGTTAAAACAGATTTTTCAAGAGCATCACCAACAAAATGTGGGTATAGTCACAATAACCTTTTCAATCCAATTATATTGTGAATAGGAGGCAGTTCAGCATATAAGATGAACCAGGAGATGACATTTGTTCATATGATACCTGATTTATATGTATCAGTCGTTTTACAGATTACCAGGACAAAACTGTACAAAGCCAAAATATGACATGACCTGAAACCTTGATATTGCAGTTAGGGGGTACCCAATAACGTGACACCAGCTGGAAACTACATCGTAAAGAACTATAAAATGGGGTAAAAACATTCCTTCGGGATTGGTGAAGATGAGGTAAAGAGGAATGCAGCTTATTATAAGGTAAGGTTGGTTTCCAGAACAATGTTGATGCCAGTACCACGTGTCAGTCTGCTTTGCCCCAGCAGGTGCACTATCTATCTGGGGTGTTGATTCCCTTTGGCATCGGGGTGCTCGGTGCCATTTGCATCCTTCTCGCTCTTTATGGGCTGCGCTGTGCTGCCAAGCACAGGTTGCACCGAGGCATCAAGCGCTGTCCAGAGGTAGGTTCAGATGCATACGAACCTGCATGCTGTGATCCAAATAAATTAGGAGAAAAGTTGTTTGTGACAAAGGAGAAATTTCAGCATGTGTGCAACTTGAGCCTCCGTTTTTTGAGAAGTTGGAAACAGGTGGTGTTCAGAGATGAGTGACATTGAAAGATGGCTGATGTTCAGAGGCAAGAGGCGTTGAAAGACGGGTAATGTTCAGAGACAAGTGGCGTTGAAAGACGGGTAACGGTCAAAGACAGGCGACGTTCAGAGACAGGCGACGTTCAGAGACGGGCGATGCTCAGAGATGGGTGGCAGTCAGCGACAGGTGGTGTTGAAAGATGGGTAACGTTCAAAGACAGGCGACATTCAGAGACGGGCGGCGTTGAAAGGGGGGTAACGCTCAAAGACAGGTGACGTTGAAAGATGGGCAATGGTCGGAGACAGGTGGCGCTCAGAGACGAGCAGAGTTGAAAGACTGGTAACGTTCAAAGATGGGCGACATTCAGAGACAGGCAGCGCTCAAAGACAGGTGACGTTGAAATATGAGTAATGTTCAGAGACGGGCGACGTTCAGAGACGGGCGACGCTCAGAGATGGCTAATGTTCAGAGTTGGGAGGCACTCAGAGACGAGCGGCGCTGAAAGACTGGTAATGTTCGAAGACGGGCGACATTGAAAGATGGGTAACGTTCAGAGATGGACGGCGTTCAGAGACGAGTGGCGCTCAGAGTTTGGCTGCGTTCAGAGATGGGTGGCGTTCAGAGATGAGTGGTGCTCAGAGACGGGCGGCGTCGAATGATGGGTAACATTCAGAGACGGGTGGCACTCAGAGATGAGCGGCGTTGAAAGACTAGTAACGTTCAAAGACGGGCGACGTTGAAAGATGGGTAACGTTCAGAGATGGGCGACACTCAGAGACGAGCGGTGTTGAAAGACTGGTAATATTCAGAGACAGGTGACGTTGAAAGATGGGTAACGTTCGAGACGAGCGGCGCTCAGAGACGGGCGGCGCTCAGAGTCAGGCGGCGTTCAGAGACAGGCGGCGCTCAGAGTCGGGCGGCGCTCAGAGACGGGGGGTGCTGAAAGACTGGTAATGTTCGAAGACGGGCGACATTGAAAGATGGGTAACGTTTAGAGATGGGTTGCACTCAGAGATGGGCGGCGTTCAGAGACAAGCGGCACTCAGAGTTGGGTGGCGTTCAGAGACGAGCGGCGCTCAGAGACGAGTGGCGTTCAGAGACGAGCGGCGTCGAACGATGGGTAACATTCAGAGACGGGTGGCACTCAGAGATGAGCGGCATTGAAAGACCAGTAACGTTCAAAGATGGGTGACGTTGAAAGATGGGTAACGTTCAGAGATGGGCGACACTCAGAGACGAGCGGTGTTGAAAGACTGGTAATGTTCAGAGACAGGTGACGTTGAAAGACGGGTAATGTTCAGAGATGAGCGGCGGTGAAAGATGGGTAACGTTCGAGACGAGCGGTGCTCAGAGACGGGCGGCGCTCAGAGTCGGGCGGCGTTCAGAGACGGGCAGCATTCAGAGATGGGCGGCCTTGAAAGACGGGTAACGTTCAGAGTTGGGTGGTGTTGAAAGACGGGTAACGGTCAGAGATGGGTGGTGTTGAAAGACTGGCGGCGTTCAGAGACGGGTAACATTCAGAGACTGGCGGCATTGAAAGACGGGTAACTTTCAGAGATAAGTGGTGTTGAAAGACTGGCGGCATTTAGAGACAATACGATTATCAGGTTTGTTCATGAAGTTTGAATATTAGGTGTGACAGCAACAATACGAAGCCGATTGGGCAAATGGAACAGTCCAGAGGTGAACCTTCTGCCATCCCTTTTCAGAGAAACTGACGATTTTGGAACGATCTTTGAGAAAAAGATGCACTAAGCAAACTAGTTTTAGACGAAGTTAGTTCTGTCGTTGCATCGCTCTGCACCGCCATTTTTTTCTGAATCTTGCTGTTACTCTGGTCTCAGAACGCGCAGCAAATTTGATTTGTTGAGACGGTGCAAGATTTTTCCCACATACGACTAAACATAGGGTTCTTGGAAGTGCAAGCAAGGCCATTTGTGTTCTACAGTGTTCAAATATATAATTCAATGAAATAAAATAAACGTTTTTAAGTTTGTAGAAAAAAAAGCAAACCATTTATTTGGAAGTTTACCGCATCTGATGCACTGCCTTTTTAAACACCTTATTTAAAATGTTACACAAGTTATTCGGGCCTATTGTTTGTGTTCTTTATGACGTCCCCAAATAGTCTGGATGCAGAACTGGAATTTTAACCTTGGTGTGTTTTGGAGTACATACACAATTTTATTGCAGATTCTGGTAACATAGACTGTACTAAACTCAAACCCGAGTGATGCCACTTTGTCACGCTTGAGCAATTTTTTTTAGGAGCAAAATTCAAAATGGCCGCCATCAAAACCGTTTTTTGGCCGCAACTCGGTCAAAAATCGAGATATGAACCCGATTTCAGTGGCAAACCCTATGTTTTGGGTGTCAAGGAATACACTGATATGTTTAAATAAACCATACAACTCATAATAATAGTCGATATTGCAATTTTTCAATTTAGATATAATATTTGACTGAAAAAATATCGACCGAACTATTTTCAGCCGTAACGATGCCCAAAATCTATATGAACCTGATTTAAGTGGTAAACAGTATATTGTATTGTATATCTTTATTTCCAACAGTACAGTTGAGTAATACAATGATTAAGTAACTCGAAACTAAAATTAATTATATTAACACATAACCAAATAAACGTAATAAGCAAGGTTTACACAAATTCAAATCCAAAAAGGTGTCTGTACATGCTATCAACTATGAATACACTGATTGGTTGCTGATGAACTTCTTTCATTCTGCTTTCACTCAATCTTTCTTTCACTCAATCTCACATAAAAGACAGCTACATAAATCAAATAACTCGTGTTCACTCAAGTTCCACAGCTTCGCTTGCTGATACAGACTTTGTTTGGTCGTTCTGACATTCCTCCATACCATCACAGCCACAGAACAATGAACAGGAGAGCCTGGTGGCAGAGCAACTACATCCATTCGTTGCACAGGGTCGCACTGAGCTGCACCCACTCCTGATCATCTTGAGAACATTATCAGGAGCTCTGATGACATCCGGAGGCAGAGACACAGGAAGCAACATGCTCGACACTTCTTCATGTGACCATCCATGACTCGTTGGATCGATCAATGGTTGGTCTGGATCTAGTGCAGCCCGCCATATTGCTGCCTGCAAGTGCGCCCTGAGAACGTGTTGGATGAAAGCCACAGTGGTTGGTGGTAGAGTTTTTAACTCTGGTGCTGATGTCAGCTTCTTGTTAGCCATCTTTGAAGACCAGACATCAAATCGAATAGCTGACATGTCTTCTGTTTCCTGGGATCCATTGCAAGCAGCAAAGAAGGCAGTTGCTTCAGATATGACATCTGGTAATTCTGCATCAAGATCACCAAGATAATTTAATTGACGACCATCTTTGAGGTGTTTCACAATTGTGCCTTTTCCGATACCCCACAGGTAGGCAACTGTATCACATCCAGACACCACATGTGCTGCCAGAACTTGGGTGACAATATGTGCATGCTTCTGCACTGTCGCCTTGATGTCAACAGACGATCTGTCACGACTTGCACCAGCCATCACAAGGTTGCATGCCAGTTCCTTCAGTTGGTAAAAATGCAACAGCAATATGAATACATCTGTGTCATCTGAAAGTACCCGGATACTCGGATCGGAACTCCTGATGAGGCTCGAATTTGTTGTACCATTATAACATTGGCTTCTTCGTGAGTGGTTCTTTGGTCAGGCCTCTCTACTACTTGGTATTCTGCAATTTCCATAGGTATTGGGTTAGGTCCAGTTAATATGAGCTTTGTGTTGGTAGAAAATGCTTCAGGATGGACTTTGATGGAGCTGCAAATGATATTTATTAACTGGACTTTATTCTCTGTCACTGTCAAAACGATCTTTTGTGCAGGGAGTGGCGTCGTCAGATTCAGCTGGTGTCGTTGACTGGCATCTTTGTCTGTACGAGCGGTTCGCGTGACTTTCTTGATGCTGTTGTCATAATACCGGTTAAAGACCAAATACGTATCACATATCTTCAGCTTATCTCTCAAATAAGAAAGAAGATTCTGCACATAGTCCTCTACTGTTCCTTTCGATGGCCATTGAATCACCCACAGCATAGCACAAACATCTACAATGATCGCTCCATCAGCTGGAAACATTCTGTCAGACACCTCTCCCTGCAATTTCTGCTTCAAGACTGCTTTCGATTTTGTGATTCGCACGTCACCGTTATCTTCAAACATAGAAGGCGGTACTAGGGTGAGCTCAAACTTCAGGATATCTTTCAGGTTGATGTCCCTCACTGCTTGAAGGCCCAACACTCTTGAATATATGAGCCCCGTGTCATATACAGGTGTTTGTCTGACCTTTATCTGCTTTCGGGACACTGCCATCGTGACTACTTGTTTGCTGAGCGACTTGTAGAAGCTGTCTGGCCATTGCTCCTCATACTCCTTCATCTGCTTGACTCCTATGCCAACAGAAATGTCAGCGTTGACAATGTTTTGACTCATTCTTCCAGTTACAATGTTCACAAGCCCATCCGGGTGATTCTCTGGTTGTAGAGGGTCAATACATGTGGCCAATCTTTCTCGTAGGTTCTGTCAGTCTCCTCCATCTGATTGTTTCCGAGCGGGCATTTCTTCTTTGTGGACTGTTACTGAAACTTGGGAACCATTTGTCTTAAGCTCAGAAACGTCTTTCACAAGTTGGCTGCATATATGCAGACACAGCGCCCATATTTTCAGGGATGATGGTTTCAGTGTGATACCTACGATCCCACCTGGGCTGTGTCTGTATCTCATGAAAGTCGATTCGATGAACATATCTGACCACAAAGCATTCCATATCCCTGGTTTGTGTCTCATCACATGGTTTCCCCGAAGAAACTCCTCAAGTAACGGTCCTGGCAATTTTTTCCATCGAGCGCAGATAATACAAACAGTATCTGTAATAAGGAGTTAAACAAAAATATATTCATTACATGCATTATACATTTATAATGTATTCATCGGTGTCTGTCATCTATTTTATGTCAGTAAGTATTTTGACATACATGTCAAAATATTTTGACATACATGACATACATAGAAAATATTCTACCTGGCATAGTTGAAGTGGCCAGCAACGAAGAAGTATGGCATCATCTGCTGGATGGTCCAGAGGTGCAGTGGCCAGTCAGCTTCTCTCTCGGCTGGGTCGAACATCATCATCAGCAGCATGGGTTTGACGAGGTTGCTCACCCACAATTTAGTTGTACGACTATGGTCTGCTCTGTCATCAAGTAGGGCGATCAACTCGGAGTAGCTCCCATGACCTTCCATGCCAACGATAACGCTACGCAGAAGTTCCTTGGTCAGGAGACGCAGTGCCCGAATATATTGTGGAAATTTCTTCCCCGATAACAAATGAGCCACGCCACCGAATGCTGCTTGAAGGATGTTCTCCAATCCACTGTTTGCCATCAATATGCCGACTGCTACCACAAAATTCATCAAGGTGTGCATTCCACCCAATCGAGGGATGAAGTTTGAAAAACGTTCTGGATACCACCACGTTATGTTTGCAATATGGATAATTTATATGGATGATATGGTTTACTTTAATATATCAGTGTATTCCTTGACCCCCAAAACATAGGGGTTGCCACTGAAATCGGGTTCATATATCGATTTTTGGCCGAGTTGCGTCCAAAAAACGGTTTTGATGGCGGCCATTTTGAATTTTGCTCCTAAAAAAATTGCTCAAGCATGACAAAGTGGCATCACTCGGATTTGAGTTTAGTATAGTCTATGTTACCAGAATCTGCAATAAAATTGTGTATGTACTCCAAAACACACTTTAGCCAATGGCTGCCAGACTAAAAAACAATGTTGCCTGCCTGGAATGATTTTTAATTTTGTTTAATTACCAGACTAACAGACAGACTGAAGCAATTGCTTTACCTCACTGTGTGCTTGCGCACTCAAGATGACATTCTGCACAATTTGCCAAATTCACAGTCAAGGTACTGCTAAACTGCAGGTCCATGGTCCGATTCATGTTTTACAGGGTTCAAAATGTAAAGTTCAATGAAAATCAAGTAGTTCCTTGATCATCGACTGATATCTGTCCCACAGACTTACAGAGTGAACCAATTGCTAATCCCGCTTTGCACTCTGCGTACGGGAAACAACAATCTCTGCCATGCCAACAACAACTACGTGTTATAAAAGATCCTTTTTCACGAGTTTTACTTCATCTTAAATTCTCATTGACACTCAAAGATACACATGCAATATGTTTGTCAAGTCCAACATACTGTCTTTTGATTAAACCCATCAGTGAAGTGACGGAATGCCTAATTTAATAAAATAAATAAATTATCCTGTCTGTGTCACAAAACAATATCTGTGCAATAAACTAAATTGAGATCCTTATGAATGAGTGATAATTTATTTGTGATCCTTATGAATGAGTGATAATTTATTAAAGTGATCCTATGAATGAGTGATAATTTATTAGTGATCCTTATGAATGAGTGATAATTTATTAAAGTGATCCTATTAATGAGTGATAATTTATTCGTGATCCTTATAAATGAGTGATAATTTATTAGTGATCCTGATGAATGAGTGATAATTTATTAGTGATCCTTATGAATGAGTGATGATTTATTAGTGATCCTTATGAATGAGTGATAATTTATTAGTGATCCTTATGAATGAGTGATAATTTGTTAGTGATCCTTATGAATGAGTGAAAATTTATTCGTGATCCTGATGAATGAGTGATAATTTTTTACTGATCCTGATGAATGAGTGATAATTTATTAAAGTGATCCTTATGAATGAGTGATAATTATTTATTAAAGTGATCCTTATGAATGAGTGATAATTTATTAAAGTGATCCTTATGAATGAATGAGCTTGATCGGTGATTACTTTGTAAATTGTGTGAAACAAAACCGGTTTTAGCCATCCTTATACAGAAATATCCTGTGGTTTCTCAGAAGATCTAATAGAGATACCATATCTCTGATAAAAATTCTCTCCAATCGAGAAATGTTTCTAATAGAGATCAATGTATGTGTAATGTAGAAATCTAAGAGACATCTTTCATGAAGGAATCTCTTCCAGGAATCAAATAGTAATCTCATAAGATCTACATCTCATAGAAATAATCGAATCAGATTCTAAGCAGAGTTTGTGGTGGAGGAAATTTCTGATTATGAGTAGTTGTGCTTAACCACTGCGAGTGGGAAAACAATGATTGCCAATGCTGTTTGTCAAGCCAAATGTACCATTCCAATTCTTCCATCCATCAATGTCAAGCCTATGCTGTTCACCTTCAGATGGCGCAATCCAGCTCCACACAAGACCGTGTGATGCTCCTGGCTGGAAGCAGCGAAGAAGAGTTTTAAATGAGATTCCACCGGTGGGTGGTGGTGGTGATGAGCTTGACAGACCGATCTAATCCCATGTAACCAAGAAGCACAGCCCGTTGCACGTGCCCTCGGCGTCATATTCTTTTGAATCTGTGTATTTGTGTTCCCATGTTAACCACAATGACTCATGTGCACCACAATATTTGAATGCAGGCGACTGAATCAAACCCATAAGCTGTGTTTTTAATCGCATGCGGCGTTCATTAGCCCGTCCACCACACAGCGGAAGATCAGGTTTTGCAATCACTTATGTATGTCTGTCTGGGCTGTAACTTTTTACTTTTGTCATCAAATATCAACAAAGATTTATGATGAGAATATGGAGAAGACAAATTAAGAATTTAGTCAAAAGGTCAAAGGTAACGTTTAGCATCCGGAAGAAGTAGTGTAAATACAAAGCGGATGACCTTTGCATTTTCAGATGCTTTCTCGTTCGCCTGTCCCCCACACAGCGGATGACAGGGTTCTGCAATCACGTGTGTGTGTGTGTGTGTCTGTCCAGGTCGTAACTTTTGTTTTTTTACCATTTGAGCTTGTCATCAAATTTTCAACAATTCTTTATTATGAGAATGTGAAGAAGACAAATTAATAATTTGGTCAAAAGGTCAAAAGGCAGCATCACATAAAATCATCAGTTATCATTCAATTGACCTGAAATTCTAAGAATTAGCATTTTGGGTCAATTAATTGGTTCATCAATCAAAAGCGAGAACCTGATTGTTTTTTTTAAATCAAAAGGTCAAAGGTCAAGGTCGCCTGACATCGTAAAAATGTTTTTTTTTAAACCTGTTTTCGGCATTGTTTAGCATACAAAAGAAGAAGTAGTCTCAATACAAAGCATACGCGGATGGGCTTTCCATTTTCAGATGCTTTCTAGTTTTATTTGGAATTCCATCAAGTGGTGAAATCTCCAGTCGATGTGCATTCATCGGAGCGACATTGTCACGGACCGTTTGTTTCTCGTTATTTCAGCATTCAGAAGTTGATCGCCTTTTCACACCAAAACGAACGGATTCTTGCCAATAATGTGGAAGAAGCTATGATAAGTAGCAGGCTCTCGTTAAGACAAATTCCCGATAAGTAAAATGTGGCATTACTAAAGGATAATTTATTTATTTATTTTAAAACAATTTTACTCCTTGTGCAGAAGCTTGCAGGACAAGGACATCCCCATCAAGCCAAACATACAGGTGTTATGCAGCCTGACACAGCCTGGGTAAAGCTATGAAAGCGATGGGAACATGGCATACCATGCATTGTGAGGCTCAAAAGGACGATGGACTCTAGTGCTGTGAGAAAGTATCACCGACTCAGGCTTGTTGGAGGAAAAGGTTTAATGAATATCTCTCTGTCTTCATTTCCTCAACAATGCTTTAAATCTCTTCTTCATTTTGGGGATTCATAATAATCTTTGTGTACAAGGTATGTGAATGTGCTGAGGTACATTTTGTTCAAAATTATTTGATAATCATAACGACGATAAATATACTGTTGGACCTCGGTATTCTCAGGGGATACATTCCTGGAAAATGCCGTGAATAGCGAATCTGCGAATAGCAAGGCATTGTTGCAATGGGAAAAGGGGGGATAGGTTCCCAGCGGTTCATGATTCATGAGGAAAAATCAAAAATCCTGTGAAAAACCATGAATATGCATGCAACCCCCCCCCCTGCAAAAACACGAAAAAAAACCCGTGAAAACATGGAAAACCATGAAATGTGAAGCACAGGGCTGTGAATATCGAAGCAGGTCACATTTCATAAACCGTGAATACGTGGGGTCCGCAAAGAGCAAATAGCGGGGTCAGATAGTACTGCATTACGCAATCCCGCTTATGGATATTAATCAATACAAATGGGTCTTGGGACATGCCCGTTCATTTTAACGAGAGTCTACTGGGTGTTACAAGAAAACGTGCCTATGATGGTTTCAATTTGTGGGAATGAAAAGCAAATCAAATTACAACATTCTTTAAAACAACCCGTAGACTGTCCTTGTGGAGGTTTCCTACCCATACCCCTCATTGGACTCTCCTTCATACCCCCAAGATTCTCCCCCCCCCTCCGTCATACCTACCCAAGACTCCCTCCCCCCAATACCCTTCTTGAGCCCACATCCCCCTTGAGATCCCCCCCCACTCCCATCATACCTCTCTCGAGACTACCACCCACACTCCCCTCCACCACTCCATGAACATGATAACCCTTTATGTACACCAGCAATAACATGCTTGTCGAGGTTCTGGATTGCTGGCTCTTCACGACACTCCAAAATAGAAAGATGAAAAAAAATCACTTATAGAGTGACACTGAGTGAAACGGAACGGCACTCGGTAGAACGCATACCTCCGCCAGGCTGAACAGTTTACGTTTTGTATCCCACTGATAGATCGGATCTGAATCCGGACCTTGAGTAAAATTGAATCGGCTTGTTCTTGTCACCGAACCAACTCAGCCACCTAGTTTTGTCACAACTCGTCCACAACTTTTTGACACATCATGCTGTACACAGTTTTTGGCCCCATCTCTCAATGGTGAAGCATCAGTTAAAAATTAAATAATTCTCGTTTCCAGACCCAGATTTGGATCTTCATCAAAATTGAGCGTTGCTGTCCTTGGCCGATCACCGACATACACAAAAAACAATTCAGAACGATTGCTTGAAAAGTGTGGCCAAAAATCGTGTGACAAACAGATAGACAGACAAATAGTACAGACCAACATGCTTGGCAAAAAATATTTTCGGCAAGTAATAATTCCTCAAGTCACGCGTTTCCCACATCTCACTCAATAAACCTTCCACGGTCCTCATGGCTGCACCACAACACCCCAGCAATACATAAGCAGAGCGTTCCTTGAAAAACTTGGAACTCTGGCCCCACATCGACTCACTAGAGCAAATGTGGCACCAAAAATCTCGTGTGAAGTTCAAATCATGGGTGCCGTACCATAAGGCAATGGTGTGTTCAGCTTGAAGCTGAGTTGGGGATCACATGACTGGGGGGGGGGGGGGAGGAATGAAACACTTGCTCACATTCATATCATAATCACAACTTATTAACACGCATTCTAAAAACTGGAGAAGGCCCTGATTCTTGATGGATTTGTTAACGATCATATCGTTGTTGTGGAAACGTGCACACAACTGTTTACGTGTCATTTACATGTAAATATTTCAGTGTAATTGAAGGAGTGAAACGTAAGATGTGTGAGTGTGCGATGATCACCCCATGGTGAATGAGGAATTGTTTTTGGGGACGAACCCGATGCAAGGCGAAGAAACTGACATCTCAAACTCCAATAAATATTTCCATCGGCAAATGTTGATCTCGAGTTGTGAGTTCAGCGATTGATAAGTTATCCGACAATAATTCACCGTCTGTCCGCCTGTCTGTTCCCAGGTACCGCAAAAACGGCTGAACCGATCGCAACTATTTTTTGGGTGTGTAATCCTGGGACCCCTTGGAGTAAAATAGGTATAAATATAATAACATGACCCCCCTTGACTGCGATAAATAACACGATTGAAATGATCATGTGCAGGTTTATGATTACTAATTTTTGCAGGATCTAAGGAGCGAATAGAACACACACACATACACAGCTCAATATCACAGTGAAGCACTTTATTAGTGACCTTTGACCTCAAAAATCAGTGTTTGTTTTCAGTGAGCTGATGTGCAGATCCTCTTCAAATTTCAAATCAATCGGATGAAATTTGAGGATTTTAGAAATACCACCTTCGTTGTTGATGTTGAGACTATTTTGACCTCAAAAACAATGGGCTTCTTCCTCATGACAAACTCCACCATGTGGTGAAGTTTTGTGAAGATTGGTTTAAAATTGTCACCTGGAGGGAACAGACAGACAGAATAATAAAAATCGACTAACCAATATACTTGAAAAATCTTCGATTTTGCAAGTAACAAACAAACGGGTAAAAACAGAACCTCCTTCATCTTTTGTGGCGCAGGTAATCACAACATTGTTAAACATGTCAAAATCTTCTTTAATATAACATATTGTTCCATCATTTGTGAAAAGTGATGCTTTTGGTCACATTCAACTTGTGCGAATGCCTGTGATCGCAACTGAAAGCACAACAGAACAGCGTCTGTTTCACTGGAACCAGCGCCGCTGACCATGCAGCCCCCCTGGGGTATTCCAAGATGGCGGTAATGATACATTGCTGGTGCCACTTGTGGCCTCCTGATCACCACAGCAGGGTGCACTCAAGTTAGACATACAGCTCAGTGATCATTTCATTTCGGTTTATTCATGAAAACATCCTTGGTAAAGACAGTCAGAAGACTGATATATACAAGGTTGACATCAGCAGAGCAAGAAAAATCATTTTTTAAAAAAGATAAAAGTACCAAGGTCACAAATTAAATGAAAACACAATTCAAACAAATATTACACATGTAAATGGGATGCACACCTACATAACGGAATTAAACATTTCACGCAATACTTCATAACGGAGGAGATGGGCACGCAATAAAACGGAGTGCACGCTTCTGGACTCGATCGATCTTGTCACTCTCAGCTCTTGTGATGCTACAACCCCACATGGGCACACCGAACTCGAGCAAAGGGCCGATGAACATTTTGTGTATTTCAACATTGTCAGGGGCACTCACACGGAATGTCTTCAAAATACACAGAACGGAGAGTCGTCACACAGAACGGAGAGTCGTCACACAGCATGAGATACCATCTGCTGAACCATCAGGGGCACTCACACCGAGTGTCTGAAGTGGCCGAACAGATCAAGACGAAACTTTACACGCATGATCGCCTGTCCATGAGGAACCAAAATCACACATATGATATCATCGGTCACATGGTTTGGCAGCCATATTGGATTTCCCTCAAACCGACACAAATACCCCACTCAAAAGAAGTCCTGGCGAGGGTCTGCAATGTGAGATTGCTCTTTTTCTTGTTGCCTCTGCCACCGAAGTTGAAGGAGGTTATGTTTTCACCCCTTTCTATTGGGTCGCCGAAATAGGTGACCCTTATTGTCAGTAATTCTGTCTGTTTGTTTGGCTGTTTGTTCGTTTGTTATTAGCATAATTGGTTGTTTACGTTGGACGATTTCGACCAAACTCGGGAGGTAGGTACATCTTATGACCTAGTGCTTTGTAAATTGTGATGGTTGCTCGGGACGCTTTGGTTCCCCAGCAACAACCGAAAAACCTTCAAAACCGGTACCGTTCACGCGAAATCAATTCCGAAAGCCATTATCCCACGTTGGGTTATGAAATGTGGCAGGAATAATCTGCAGGTGACAATCTATCAAATACATTCCGGTTTTTGTGATATATGGAATACTTTACCCACAGCGCCCCCTACAATTAGGGTATGCGTGAAAATTCGTGAAAATGGAAGGCCCCCTCGCGACCAGGTGAGTGCATCGATACGAATGAAACTTTGTAGTTTCATGGTACTCAATGAGTACTACAACTTTGCCTCAGGACATATTGACCGATTTCGCTTAGGTCAGGGGTCAAAGGTCAATTCGTGCAAAAATCGATAATATGCGAGAGCTGGAGGTGCCTTTACGCCAAATGCTACTCCTCCTAGGGTTATGGTCGGATGGTCATGAAAATTCACCCTAATCATCTGGAATACATTGTGCACAAACAATCGAGCCGGATTTTTGATTTAGATCTTTGTTCACCCACAGCACCCCCTCGAACTTTGGGGATTTCCAATTTCAAACCGCATTTTTGGTACTTTTCATTCAAATGGATACCGAGTAGTTATCAGTCGATGAAACTCGATGAGATTTGATATGCATAATCTTAAGGTGATTCCCTATCCGCTCTATGACATCCATTTTGCTGTATATCTTATAGTTTCCATGCTCGGCGAGCCATCGCCGCCTACCGGCTAGTCTGTTTGTTTGTCTGTTTGTCTTCAAGATATCTCAAAAAGTTGTGGACAGATTCGCATGAAATTTTGTCGTCAGGTTTGGTGTATGACAAGGACGAACTGATTAGATTTTGGTGAAGATCTGGATCCGGATCCGACTTCTGGAATTCTTAAAGTGTTTCTTCACCATTGAGAGATTGGGCCAAAAACGATGTCTAAAAAAGTTTTGGACTGATTCGGACAAAACTTGGTGGACAAGTCGGGACTGCGATGAGGAAGAATTGATTCGATTTTGGTGAAGATCTGAACCCGGATCTGGATAAGAGAATTATTTAATTTTTAAAGTGATTCTTCACCATTGCGAGAAAGGGCTAAAAACGATATCATACTGAATATCATGATATTTCCAACATGTAATGGGCCCGATATGTTCTCGTGGATCAGGCATTACGCGGTGGAGGTACGCGCTCTATCGCATACCCTTCTAGTTGTGGTTGTGTGTGTGATTGTGGTTTGAAATATCTTCATGAGGATACATAGTATATGTAATTAAATGCTCTCCATGCCCTGAAACTAACTAATGTACAATTTTACGAATCACAAAACTGTCCTTGGACTACAACTACAAACACACCTTTTATCATTACGACAACTTCATGATCCATTAATATGTAAATATCAAAAATAATTAAATCAATCAGAACACCCAAACAATGATAGTAAATGGTGCAAATCAAGGAAGGTGTTTGAATGTAAATCCCGAGACGAGTCCAACTGGTTTGATTGGGTGGTGATCAAACACAACTTGCATGACCTGAACATCCACCCGAGTCGAGTGATTGTCTGCCTCAGGACACTGGGTGTGGTACCTTGTCCGTGAAATATTTAATCACACAACGTCACAAACACCCACTTGTTTTCGTCCTGTTACCGAGCCAAGCATGGCACAAACTTAAAAACACATGTACATGGTCACAGTACACACAAAACAACCAAAACCCACGTACATGGTCACGTACACACAAAACAACCAAAACCCACGTACATGGTCACAATACACGAAAAACAACCCAAACCCACGTACATGGTCACAGTACTCTCAAACCAACCAAAACCCACGTACATGGTCACAATACACGCAAAACAACCCAAACCCACGTACACACAAAACAACCAAAACCCACGTACATGGTCACAGTACTCTCAAACCAACCAAAACCCACGTACATGGTCACAATACACGCAAAACAACCAAAACCCACATACATTGCCACAGTACACGCAAAACAACCAAAACCCACGTACATGGTCACAGTACTCTCAAACCAACCAAAACCCACGTACATGGTCACAGTACTCTCAAACCAACCAAAACCCACGTACATGGTCACAATACACGCAAAACAACCAAAACCCACATACATTGCCACAGTACACGCAAAACAACCCAAACCCACGTACATGGTCACAGTACTCTCAAACCAACCAAAACCCACGTACATGGTCACAATACACGCAAAACAACCAAAACCCACATACATTGCCACAGTACACGCAAAACAACCCAAACCCACATACATTGCCACAGTACACGCAAAACAACCCAAACCCACGTACATGGTCACAGTACTCTCAAACCAACCAAAACCCACGTACATGGTCACAATACACGCAAAACAACCAAAACCCACATACATTGCCACAGTACACGCAAAACAACCCAAACCCACGTACATGGTCACAGTACACGCAAAACAACCAAAACCCACGTACATGGTCACAGTACTCTCAAACCAACCAAAACCCACGTACATGGTCACAGTACTCTCAAACCAACCAAAACCCACGTACATGGTCACAGTACAAGCAAAACAACCCAAACCCACGTACATGGTCACAGTACTCTCAAACCAACCAAAACCCACGTACATGGTCACAATACACGCAAAACAACCAAAACCCACATACATTGCCACAGTACACGCAAAACAACCCAAACCCACATACATTGCCACAGTACACGCAAAACAACCCAAACCCACGTACATGGTCACAGTACTCTCAAACCAACCAAAACCCACGTACATGGTCACAATACACGCAAAACAACCAAAACCCACATACATTGCCACAGTACACGCAAAACAACCAAAACCCACATACATTGCCACAGTACACGCAAAACAACCCAAACCCACGTACATGGTCACAGTACACGCAAAACAACCAAAACCCACGTACATGGTCACAGTACAAGCAAAACAACCCAAACCCACATACATTGCCACAGTACACGCAAAACAACCCAAACCCACGTACATGGTCACAGTACTCTCAAACCAACC